>NC_080053.1:20901496-20971496 GCF_026212465.1 Amaranthus tricolor
CTATTTTTTTTAAACTTCAAATATGTATAGAACAAGAAATAGGAGATAGAAGAAATGCTTGTTAATGAAGAACTGGTGTGGCGGTTCAAGATATGATGTTATTGCTAGTTATTGAAGAAATGCTTGTTAATTGCAATTTACTGTATTGAAAAATTATTGTTAATAATGTTATGTTTTCTGGGAGGGTTTGACGGTGGTGATGGGGGTGGCAGAAGAAATGGGCTAACAATGGTCATGAAGCCCTGGAATTGGAGGGTTTTTTTTTGTTTTTTTTATATTTTATTTTTTAGTATTTTTATTTATAATTTGTATTTTTCCTTTATTTTTAAAATAATTAACCTACAATTATAAGTTAACAATTGAGTAAAAACAATTTTGGTTAAGTTACCTAAAAGTTGAGATTATTCATGATTAATTAATGTTAAAATAATACTCTAGATGTTAGAAACCCAACTAAACAAATTAACCTAGCAAAGAAATGATAATACATTTAAAAAGATATCAAATATGATTTCCACTAAAAAAAATATTAAGTTAAAATCGATAAAAAATTCAATGATAATGTAAATGAAAAAAATTCTAAAATTGATTGAAAAAATACATATTGTATCATTTCGTATTTTTTGAATGTATATAAGGAGTTGTTAGGTTGACAATAAAAATTACTTAATACAGAAATAGACAATATACTCAAGCATTTTAAACAATATACTCAAGCATTTTAAATAATCAAGGGTACCATGATGATTAAACTTCTAAAAGTTATAGGAATTGACTTCCTTAGGAATTTTAAATGAATTTTAAATTCATAATAGTTATGGGTAATATTTTTATTTTATTATATTGTATGGTTTAAACAATATTAGATGTACCACTAAAGTTTTCAAGATTTATAAAGTATATAACGCGGAATTTTAGTGAATGTGAGACATATAAGGTGGGGTATACTTATGATAGGTATAACAGGCTAATTAGTCATAGTGGGTGCGGATGTGTGTGAATGTATACCCAAGTGGACATGCATGGGTATGAAAATGTTACTCGCTATGTATGATAGCTAAGGGGAGGGCATATTGCATCCACCCGCCCATTTTGCCACCCCTAGCTATTAGCAAGTGATCATCTCACTATGAAACATATTCATACAATCAATTCATTTTTATAATGGAAAAATTACCATGAATAATACAATCTTTCGTTAATTTTCTCAAAATAATAACAACTTTTCCTTATCCATAAATGTTGGACCTCTTGAGTTTTGATGATGACTACACTTTATTTAAGCGAACATGTTTTTAGAGATTGTGCAGGTCGATATCCGATTATGATTATGATCGTTGATAGTACCTATGCCTTAGCTTATGGAAACGTACATGTCAAAATGTTTCAATTGATGTTAGGAGAAGTATATCGCTTGGGATGTAAAATGGAGACAGCAGATCTACTGTTCCCAAGTTGGATGTTCTAACTAAACTGAAGTCTGGAGACAGCACACTGTTCCTAAGCTGAAGGTTGACTACGTTGATTGAAAATTTTGGTTATTATATTTTAATTATTATCTTTAGTTAATGTATTTAATAATAATTAATTTGTTGCAGTAGTAATTTATTAAAATTAATTGGCAAATCGTTTTTCTTAAATAAAATGAATTAACGTCCTTATTTTCCTAGATCCTTTATTTTAGGATCTATTTTTAGTAAATATTGGATTTACTAAAAATAGAATTAGTGGTTGTTGAATGGGTCTTAGCTATCATTCTTGACCGTCCTTATACCTACAAGTTAGCAAGTAACCATTCGTAATAAGCATAACCGTTTCTGTTTATAGCAAACACGTTCTAGCAATTAGTACTGGAACAGGAACAGCTATTGAAGAAACTGCTGCTTGAAGGGAACAGAAGACAGCGGTTATTTCTGTCTGGTTTGACTTAATCAAATAACCGTATGGCTGCTTTATCCGCATTACTCCCATGATCTTTTGATAATGGAATAATGGATTGGAATATTCCTTATTCTTAGGGATTTTAGCTCTATAAATAAGAGACTCGGTTATTCATAAAAACTTGCCTTAGTATGAGCCATTAAATCATACGTAATTTTGGGAGAATTTTTACAAGAAAATTTTGTTTTAAAAAATGCCAATTAATTTATAATATTTTCTTGTGCAACTAATTGATTTTATTTTTAGAGAATTTTTATCCTTTGTAAGGGTTTTTGAGAGAATTTGTAATTAGACTCGGGTAAGTCTAAGGGGAAATTAGATAGCTTTTAATGAAGCTAGAGAAGAGATTAGCTTTGAGTAAAGCTAAGGAGAAAGCTTCTAGTGAAGCTAGTGGTGAGAATTAGCTTTTAGTGAAGCTAAGTTTGTTGCTTTGAGTGAAGCAATTTAAGAGAGAAGAGTTGGCCTAGTTGATGCGCTTCGAGTGAAGTAAGATGTTTAATGTAATTGTAACGAGTTGCCTTAAACATAGTGGAGAATTTAGAAATCCCGAGGGGTCGTGGTTTTTCTATCTATTTAGGCCTAGAAGGTTTCCACGTAAAAATCGTTTGTCTCTTTTAATTATTTCGCTCTAAGTTTAAGCTTTATTTATTTTATTCAATTGCGCAAAAACAGGGCAAAAACGCTTAAACTAGTAACAACAACAATTCACCCCCCTCTTGTTGCTGTTCCCGTTCCTAATTGAGTCTACAATTGGTATCAGAGCCCTGTTCCCAGTAGATCAGGAAACCCTGAGGGCAGAATCCTGGTGTTCCCGAAAATGTCAATTATGAACGAGCGAATGGAAGAAGGGTATTCTACTCAAAGACCAACCATGTTCGATTGAAAATTCTATAAATAATGGAAAAATAGGATGGATATCTTTATCAAAGCGGAAAATTATCAAGTTTGGAGAGTAATCGAAATTGGAGACTTTGAGGTAACCACTACTAACTCCAACAATGAAATTGTTCTCAAACCCGCAACAGGTACATATTTCTAACTCATTTTATTTTCATCCATCCAAATTTAGTAAAAGTAAATTAATAGAGTTGCTAAAGGAGACACAAGCTAAACTTGAAAATTGTAATGTTAAGTGTCTCCAATTAGAAAAGGAACTCAAGGTAAGCAAAGACCATGTCTCCTATATAAACACCTTTAGATACGATGTTCAAAACTGATTTTTCGGTTTGTTGGACCAAAATATAATTCTAAAGAAAAATATGGAGAGAATTAAAAAGAAAATGTTATTCTTAATATTGAGTTGTTGCAATAGAAATTATTAGGCTTGAATAAAGAATTGAATGATGCATCTACTAAAGATATGTGCAATGATTTTCAAAATTTAAAGTTGAATCTAGAACCTAACCGTAACAATAATGATAAACTTGAATTAAATTCAAGAGAAAAAGGAAAATCAAAATTACTCCCAAATGGATTCAAGATGCCAAAAGTAAAAATTCAAAAGGCCTAAATTACTTTAAGAATAACAAAAAGAACAAGGCTTACGTTGATCTCCCTAGAGACAGAATCTGTTCCTTCTGTGGAGGAACTGGCCATCTGAAGGACCAGTGAACCAAAAGGGAACAGTACACTGTCTCCAACAGAAATAATGTCGATAACGTTTGGACGAAGAAAACAGATTCTTGTAAAATCGACAAGGAACCCAAGACAGCATGGGTTCCTGTAACTAACAATTATTTCTTTCAGGTCCAAGTGAGGGGGAACAGCTCATGGTATCTCGACAGTGGGTGTTCCAAGCACATGACGGGTGACAAATCTAAATTTCTCTCACTTGAAGCCTATGATGGGGGAACAGTAACCTTCGGTGACAATATGAAGGGTGAAATAATCGTCAGAGGAAAGGTTGGAAGGTCCTGTTCCCATGCCATCGACAATGTATTTTTAGTCGAGAATTTGAAACATAACTTATTTAGCATTTCTCAATTTTGTGATAAAGGTAACTCTGTAAACTTTACTTCTGAAAAATGCATTATTTCTAGGAATGACACAGGAGACACCATTCTTGTGGGAATCAGAAAAGGGAACACCTATGTGGTGAACCTGGACACTGTTCCCAGAAACAGTCTAACGTGTCTAAGCGTTATAGAAGACGACCCACTTCTTTGGCATAAGCGTCTAGGTCATGCTAGTTATTCATTGATTAATTAATTAAGATCAAAAGACCTAGTTAGAGGACTACCATCTCTAAAATTCCTTAAGGATGAAATTTGTGATCCTTGTGCCAAAGGAAAACAAGTGAGATCATCGTTTAAATCTAAGAATATTGTGACCACTAATAAACCACTTGAATTATTACATATGGATCTATGTGGACCTATGAGAATACAAAGCCGTAGTGGCAAAAGATATGTGTTTGTTATTGTTGATGATTATAGTAGATTTACATGGACTTTAATTTTAGTTAGTAAAGATGAAGCTTTTAATGAGTTTGTTTCCTTCGCTAACAAAATATAAAAATCTACTAATAATCAAATTATTCACATAAGGTCAGATCATGGTAAGGAATTTGAAAATTCAAGTTTTATGAGTTATTGCAGTGAACATGGAATAAGTCACAATTTTTCCGCACCAAGAACACCACAACAAAATGGTGTAGTAGAAAGGAAAAATAGAACTTTAGAGGAAATGGCTAGAACCATGTTAATTGCTAGTGGTTTACCTAGAAATTTTTGGGCCGAGGCTGTTAACACTGCATGTTATATTTTGAATCGAGTATTAATTAGACCAATCACTTCTAAGACACCTTATGAATTGCTTAAAGGTGTTAAACCAAATATTTCCTATTTTCGTGTATTTGGATGTAAATGTTTTGTTCATGTGAATGGTAAACGAAATATAGGTAAGTTTGATGAAAGAAGTGATGAAGCAGTATTTCTCGGTTACTCATCACATAGCAAAGCTTACAGAGTTTATAATAAGAGAACAATGTGTGTAGAGGAATCCGTTCATATAATTTTCGATGAATCTAACTTTTCGACAAGTGAACAGGAAACAAGTAATATTAAAATAGGTCTTGCAAACTTGGAAGATGATGATGAAGGAATTGAAAGTGCAAGATCAAGGAACAGCTGGTGAACAGCCGGGTCCAGCAGAAGCAGAAAGTACTGATCGAGTTCAGGAACTGCCAGAACATCAGGAACAGCAGACTGTTCCCAATCCAGCTGTTCCCACAGATGAGCAAAACAATCCAGTAGCTGAACAGAATGTTAATCAAGCTGATGAACCAGAACATGCTACTGTTCCCACAAGAGATTTTGTGCCAAAACCTTGGAGATATCAAAAATACCATCCTCTTGATTTGATTATAAGTGATTTGAATAAAGGAACACAAACTAGATCTCAAATGAGAAACTTTTGTGCACACTTTGCGTTCCTATCATCTCTCGAGCCCAAGAATCATGAAGAAGCTCTAAAGGATTCCGAATGGATCATAGCCATGCAAGATGAATTAAATGAATTTGAAAGAAATAAAGTATGGCATTTGGAACCCAAACCAAAACACAAAAAGGTAATTAGATTGAAATGGGTGTATCGGAATAAACTTGATGAGCATGGAATAATTGTTAGAAACAAAGCAAGGCTCGTGGTCAAAGGATACAATCAACAAGAAGGTATTGATTATACCGAGACATTTGCACCGGTAGCAAGGTTAGAGGCTATTAGAATTTTAATTTCTTTTGCTGCTTTCATGAATTTTAAATTATATCAAATGGACGTGAAATGTGCTTTCTTAAATGGTTTTCTTGATAAAGAAGTTTTTGTTGAACAACCACCAGGTTTTGAAAATACCTCATGTCTTGATCATGTCTACAAGCTTGATAAAGCTCTTTATGGCTTGAAACAAGCTCCTAGGCAATGGTATGAAAGACTATCAAAGTTTTTGATTCAAAATGACTTTGTAAGAGGCAAAATTGACAAAACCTTATTCTTTAAGAATAGAGGTTCTGATATTTTAGTTGTTCAAATATATGTTGATGATATTATTTTTGGTGCCACGAATGAATTGCTATGTAAAGGATTTGCTAACCTAATGAGCAACGAATTTGAAATGAGTATGATGGGAGAACTAAACTTCTTCCTTGGGTTGCAAATTAAACAAACTGAAAATGGTATTTTTATTCATCAACAAAAATACATCAAAGAACTTCTTAAGAAATATGGACTAAACAATGCTAAAACCAACCATACACCAATGGCTACAAATGTTAGATTAGATGAAGACCCAAATGGAACAACTATTGATCAAACTATGTATCGAGGCATGATTGGTTCTTTGTTATATCTAACTGCTAGTAGACCCGATATTTCTTTTATGTTGGTTTATGTGCTAGATTTCAGTCCAACCCCAAAGAATCACATCTCACAGCAGTAAAACGAATTTTGAGATACTTGAAGGGAACTGACGACCTGTCCTTATTTTATCCTAAAAGTGATGTTTATGATTTGAAAGGTTTTAGTGATGCAGATTATGCAGGTGATCTAGTTAATAGAAAAAGTACTTCAGGTATGGTACAATTTCTTGGCTCGTGTTTAGTTTCGTGGAGTTCCAAGAAACAAAACACTGTTGCACTATCCACTGCCGAAGTTGAATATGTAGCAGCTGCAGCTTGCTGTTCCCAAATGCTTTGGATAAAATAACAGCTAAGAGATTTTGGTATTAAGTTTGAATGTATTCCTATTTATTGTGATAATACCAGTGCCATATGCATTTCAAAAGATCCAGTGCATCATTCTAGAGTAAAACATATTCACATTAGGCATCATTTTCTTAAGGACAACGTCGAAAATAAAAATATTATTGTCAAGCATGTTAATACAAACGAGCAAATAGCTGATATCATGACAAAGCCGCTTCCAAGGGAACAACATGAAAAGATGAGATTAGAACTGGGCATGATTAAGTTGAATTGAAGTAAGTGATAAATGTGATCCTTAAAGACAAAATGGAAATTTGAAAAAGACGATCAACCACAAAAATCTTGATTGAAAAATCAATTATTGAAAGAATCAGGTACGCACTATTTAAAAGTATATACTGTGAGTGCTCTTATGATTGCATGTTTGATTTGATCAGATTGTAGTAGCATAAAATTTCCATTTATCTTTTATTTTCATAAAAATTTTTTTCATAATATTATATATATATTTATCCAGCATTTTTTTAAGAAGTGGGAGTTAAATCATCATAGTTCTTCACTAAATTCGTCTGTTTCCATTTCACATTTTGTGTTCATATGCACGAATTAAATAAGGAACTTGAATTACCTAAACACACGTCCCCTCACATGCATTTTATACTCTCTCTCACGTCAAATCCTTCACTTCATCATCAATTGCATTTAACCCCCAAAACCGTCTTGTAACATCTCGGAATAACTCGGGTCTTTGAAAAGAAAAGAAAATGATCTTTTAAAACAAAACAACTAAAACCCGAGTCAAACCGAAACGTTAGGAACAGTTTAAAACAGTTTTGAAGTTAAGGAAACGTGCGGATCGAGTTCTATTAGCGTTATTTAAAACTATTAGATAATAAGAAATACTTAGCAGCGGATAAGAAACGAAAAGTCAAATCTACTTATTACAACTTGAGAGCGAAAGTCGCCTCATAAAAACCAAATGCTCTTTAACTAAACTTTGAAGTTCTTTTTAAGACTTCTTTACTTTAATAATTTATTTCTTCAAGGGACAATCCTCACTCCCCAGACCTGCAACTTAACTTACTGCTAGTCATTGCCCAGATAGGACACAACATCATCGCAGGGTCGTTAAGACCAAAAGCACACGTCAGCGAAAGTCGCATACCAATAAATAATAACATCGAGAAAGTTTAATTTGATTAATTAACAATTCACAGAACCGTACGCTTGATCATACTTATTAAGAATATTTATTTTTCTTGTAAAAGTTAGTCAGCTATATTGCTGTACTATCCGGCCATACTGCCAGTACTATCCAGCCATACTGCCGGTACTTTCCAGCCATACTGCCGGTACACACCAAACTTCATAAGTGAGACAATACATTAGGGGGAGCTAACCCCTAAGCAAGCCTCTACCATAGACACTCGCCATACTTCGGTGCCTATGGTTAAGTATGCATACCCCCGCGGTGGCTCATAAAGCCCTCATATGCCGCGAGTAATTCTTTTCCACCAATTGACGACATACTACGTCCACTTTTTAAGTTAGTGAGGTCATACTACCTCTACTTTCAAAACAATATATAAAGATTGACGTCATACTACGTCCACTTTTGAGTTAGTGAGGACATACTACCTCTACTTAAGTTATTGAGGACATACTACCTCTACTTATCATAACAATGTATAGAATTATTGATTCGAACGATAGCATTATTCGTTCTATATACCCATGCCTTACTTTTGGGTATCATTAATACATGATACATCGATCTATTGCGAACCACGCTGCGTGTACATACCTTAAGCAAAAATAACCAACTCGCAAACGTCTCAATCAATTCCCGGTCATGAATCGACTTCCTACAAGGTTCAATCGTATTCGGGAAATAAGCACACATACACATTTTCCTCAAATCACACATAACACACATATACAATCACATCCATACCTAGAATGCTACACACAACATGAACATCCATCACATACTACAACATGGTATAAACACAAAACTGGACAGCTTATACATTCTGTCCAGAAACTCATCTTAATACTGTCAAACTGAAAATCCGACTTCACCGTTGCGTCCGGAAGGCGTCAAAACCCCCGGGTACCAAATTTCATAATTTATAACATAGTATAAGTATTTTTAACTTAATTTCAAAGCCAAAAATGCTCCAAAAACACAAATTTTCCACTATTTCAAAACCTACGGGATTCCATTTTTTTATCACCAAAATATAAAATTTCAATGCTTTATTCTTTAATAAATCTAAACAATAAAATTTACATAATTTCCATGATCACATACAAAAATAAATTTTAATTAATTATCTATATTTTTCTTAAAAATAATTCTTTTTACTCCAATGTTCAAACACAAACACATCACATATATATACATGCAAATTTTTCTTCTATCAACCTTATACTTCTCTTTTATTAATCAATAAAAATAAATTTCCATCACCACATACACATTTTTTTTTTTATGAACAACCATTTTTTTTTTTTAATGTATATATATATATTTATATATATATATATATTTCAATCATTCATCAAACAATTCTACACACACATGTGCACAAATCTAAAACCCTAAAACCATACATTAAATTTAAATAGAAAAAACATCATACATCTAAACATAAATTTTTTTAATTCATGAACAAAATCATAACTATAAAATCACACATATAAAAACATAGAAATTTAAATTAAAACTTAAAAATAAAACTAGGTTAAGAATTACTTACAATTGCTCAAGAACACACCAAAATTTGATGAACCAATTTGATGATATTAGGCGTGAAGATTAGAGAAACTTTGAGAGTATTTTTTTTTTTTTTCTTACTTGCAATTGAATTTGAAAATGAAAAGGAGTAAGGAAAGGAATAAGGAAAGGAAAGGAATTGATTAAGGATTTATGAGATTTTATTATAATAATTTCCTTAACCTTCCATTTACTCAAATGGAAGTTACAAATCCTCCCAAATATTCCCATATGGCCGGCCAACCTTTGCCATTTCCCTTTTTTTTTTTTTTATTTATTTATTTATTTATTTTTTTTTTTTTTTTGAAATTAAAGATAGATTAGGAAAAGATTTGGACTTAAAATGATTTTATTTGCCTTAAAAGTTGGATTCTCATGATTTAACCTACTAACAAAATAAATAATAAAAGAAATATATATTTTTTTTCTAAAAGAATAATAATAATAAAAATAATATATCGGGAAAATATCGGGGTGTTACAGACTACCCCCCTTAAAAAGGTTTTGACCCCAAAACCACAACGTACAAACACAAAAACACGCACAATCACACATAAAAAAAATCGATAAAGCAAGCACACCACAAAAGAAAAAGATCAAAGTAACTCAAAACGCGCAAAATCCTATCGCTTCCTACCCCCTTAAGAAGTTACGTCCCCGTAACTTACTAACCTGAGGAAAAAGATGCGGATACTTCTCTCGCATTGACGCTTCTGTTTCCCAAGTTGCCTCTTGTGACCGATGATTGGACCATAAAACCTTAACCATTGCAACATCCTTCCGCCGAGTACTGCGAACTTTTCTATCTAAAATCTGGACAGGTTGCTCTTCATAGGTGAGGCTTTCATCAAGTTCTAACGGTTCCGGGTCTAAGACATGCGAAGACGCCGCAACATAACGTTTTAACTGGGAGATATGAAAAACGTCATGAACCTTACCCAACGCATTAGGTAACGCTAACCGGTAAGCTAACTTCCCAATCCGCTCCACAATATCATAGGGGCCAATGAAACGCGGGCTCAGTTTCCCACGAGCACCAAAACGAACCACACCTCTCATCGGAGATACCCGGAGTAGGACTTTGTCGCCCACTTCGTACTCATCAGGCCGACGTCGGAGATCGGCGTACGATTTTTGTCTATCCTGGGCTGCCTTCATTTTATCGCGAATCAACTTTACTTTCTCTGTCATTTGTACAAGCATATCAGGTCCTAAGGTGACAGATTCAGTAAAATCATCCCAACATACAGGACTACGGCACTTACGACCATAAAGTGCTTCAAACGGAGCCATTTGAATTGTTGCCTGATAACTATTATTATAAGAGAATTCTACTAAATCCAAATGTTCATCCCATGAACCTTGCCATTCCATGGCTATTGCTCTCAACATATCTTCTAGTATCTGATTGACACGTTCAGTCTGACCATCCGTCATAGGGTGAAAAGACGTGCTATGAAGAAGAGTGGTTCCCAAAGCCTGCTGTAATGACTTCCAAAAATGTGACAAGTATCGAGTATCACGATCGGAGACAATAGTACGAGGTATTCCGTGATATCGAACAACGTATCGAATATAGGCACGAGCAAGATGCTCCATATCCCACTTACAGTTCATCGGAATAAACCTTGCAGACTTAGTAAGCCTATCTACGATGACCCAAAGAGTATCATTACCAGTCTTAGTTCGTGGCAACCCTAACACGAAATCCATAGATATGTCATCCCACTTCCAGACCGGGACTTCTAGGGGTTGCAGTAACCCAGCTGGTCTTCGATGTTCACTCTTAACCTTTTGACACGTTAAACACTTGGAAACAAATTCAGCGATATTCTTTTTCATACCAGACCACCAAAACATGCATTTTAAATCTTGATACATCTTATCCCCACCAGGATGAACCGAAAATCTAGAATAATGAGCTTCGTTCAACAATTTTTCCTTCAAGGAGTCACACCCATCCGGCACACACCATCGTCCTTTAAAACGAAGACTACCGTCCTCATGAATTGTAAAACCTTCAGCTTTCCCTTCACTGATCTGCTCACGAAGTTTAATGAACTTTGGGTCTTCCAGTTGCTTAGCCATAATCTCTTCGAAAAAGGTAGGTTGAATAGACAAGGCACTCAACTTGGCTTCCAATTCCCCTTCTTGGATTATCTCCAAGTTCATTCTCCCAAACTCCTTACTCAACTCTTCAGAGGTTATTAACGCTGAAACGGAATGCCTCGATTTTCTACTCAAAGCATCGGCGACTACATTCGCACGACCTTCGTGATATGAAATCTCCAAATCATAATCGCTGATAAGTTCTAACCAACGTCGTTGGCGCAAATTCAACTCGGATTGAGTGAATAAAAATTGCAAGCTTTTATGATCCGTAAAGACCTTGCATTTGACACCATAAAGATAATGTCGCCAGATTTTCAATGCAAAAACCACAGCCGCTAACTCCAAGTCATGTGTTGGATAATTCACCTCATGAGTCCTTAGTTGACGTGAAGCATACGCCACCACCTTTCTCTCTTGCATTAAAACACAACCTAATCCATGTTTGGAAGCGTCACTGTAGACGGAGCATTCCAAAGATGGGTCAGGTAAGGTCAACACAGGAGCTGTAGTTAACCTCTCCTTTAATAACTGAAATGCTTTCTCGCAATCCTCAGTCCATTCGAACTTCTTTTCCTTCTTCATCAAGGCTGTCAGTGGACGAGCGATGCGAGAAAAGTCTTTGACAAAACGACGATAGTATCCCGCTAATCCTAAGAAACTCCGGATATCCGTAACATTCCGAGGTGTAGACCAATCCCGGACAGCTGCTACTTTTGCTGGATCAACGGAAATTCCCTCCTTAGAAACAATGTGACCCAGAAAAGCCACTTGTTCTAACCAAAATTCACACTTCGAAAACTTAGCATACAACTGATTCTCTCGTAGAATCTGCAAGACCATCCTTAAATGCTCTCGATGTTCTTCTTGACTTTTGGAATATACCAAAATATCATCAATGAACACCACCACACACTTATCGAGGTATGCGTTAAAGACCCGATTCATCAACCCCATGAATGCTGCGGGTGCATTGGTCAACCCAAAAGGCATCACCGTAAATTCAAAGTGTCCGTATCTGGTTCTAAAAGCTGATTTACTAATATCCTCCTCCTTGATACGTAACTGATGGTACCCGGACCGCAGATCAATCTTGGAAAAGACTCCTGCCCCTTGCAACTGATCAAAAAGATCATCGATCCGTGGTAACGGGTACTTATTCTTAACAGTGACCTTATTAAGTTCTCTGTAATCAATACAGAGACGCATCGTTCCGTCCTTTTTCCTTACAAACAACACTGGGGCTCCCCAAGGCGACACACTAGGTCTTATATACCCCTTCTCTAACAACTCCTCCAATTGGATTTTCAATTCTTCCATCTCCCTTGGGGCCATTCGGTAAGGAGCTTTTGAAATTGGTCCTGTCCCAGGGATTAAATCAATCGAGAAATCCACGTCCCTTCTTGGCGGCATACCAGGGAGTTCTTCTGGGAAGACATCTCTAAAATCACAGACCACTGGAATGTTCTCAAGCTGCAACTCCCGCTCCCCTACTTTACTTATACTACACAGAAACCACGGTTGCCCTTGCTTGATCAATTTCTTGACCTTCAATGATGATACGATTTTTATCCTCGGTCCCTTAGGAAGACTCCTATATTTAACCTTCTCCCCCCTAGGTCCACTTAAGGTCACTGACTGTTCTTCACAATCTAATATCGCTTTATATCTACTTAGCCAATCCATCCCAAGTATTACATTTAAGTCATCCATTTCTAGAGAAAATAAATTACTTGGAAATTTTACTTTTCCTATCTTAACCGGCACTTCACGGAACAACGTATCACAATGAAACATCTCCCCGGAAGGAGTAGAGACTGAAAAAGACGTTTCCTCAGGTTTTTCCAATTCTAAGTCCTTAACTCTAGACTTTGAAACAAACGAGCATGATGCACCAGAATCAAACAGTACTTTAACGGATTTTTCATTAATACAGAACGTACCTATGACCACATCCGTCGCCTGCGCTGCCTCTCTCGAGTTAACTGCTGAAAGCCTGCCGTCGTTCTGGGTAGAAGTAGTAGCACCTCCTTGATTCCCACGTTGGCTTGCAAAGAAATTCTCGTTTCTAGCATTTCCCGGTCGGTGCTGAAGACCGGAGTTATTCCCCGAAAACCTTGGGTTTGAGGCACCTCCCAAGTTTCGGCCAAAACTTCCACCATTGTGATTCCCCCTACCAGCATCATTACTACCCCGTCCATTAGCGATTCTTTGTTGTTGGAAACCTTTATGATTTCCCCCTTGCCACTCTTGTTGTCCTATGCGAGTATAACACTCGTACAATCTATGGCCCGGCTTACCACAGTAAGAACAGTCCACTAACGCACCCCTGCAGTCCCTTCCTGGGTGGTTCTTGTGGCATCTCCTACAGTTGAAGATTCTCTCTTTCCCATTACGATCATACAAAGGCTTCTGCATTCTAGCCTCTAGCCTCAAACTTCCCCCACTCTTGCTGCTTTGACCAGAATGGAAACCTTTCTCCTGAAAGCCCCCAGACGGTCTGTGCTTTTTAAATTGATTTTGGACTTGGTTACTCGCATTCGTATCATTATAAAACACAGGTTCTTTTCTCTTTTCCCCGCTATGGCCTAACTTCTCTTTTTCCTTCCTGATAACGTTCCCAATCTGCGCAGCTCTCTTATAAAGTTGGTCTAACGTATCATACCTATCGGTCTCAATGTGTTTTTGGATCTCATACGATAGACCTAACTCAAAACGCTGTATTTTCTTTCCCTCAGTTGGGACATCGTCAGGGCAAAACTTCAAGTATTCCATAAATTTCTGATAATATTCATCTACCGTTAGGTTTCCCATTTCGAACCTAGCAAACTCATTTGATTTGTCCTTCCTAACATGAGGCGGATAGAATTGGTCCCTCAACGCCCCCTTAAATTCTTCCCAGCTTAAATCACCGTCGTTTTCGGATATCAATCTCATCTTACTATGTGTCCACCAATAGTCAGCGTCTTCTACTAGAAAAAACGCGGCTTGGTCAACCATGAGCTCAGCAGGACATCTCACCACGCTAAAAAGCTTGTCAAATTCTCTTAGCCAGGTTTCCAACACAGAAGGTTCCCCTTTCCCACTATAAGTCGAGGGTTTACTTTGGGCTATCCTCTTACTAATTGACGAAGCCTTATCCTCCAAGGATTTCGGTCTCGGATTCCTTGCGCCAGCTAGGGCCTTGATTAGGTTTCGAAGTACGCGATCAGAGTTTCCTCTTGGCACGGACCTTCTCAAAAAGGGTGGCATGATGGCAGGTATACTGCATAAGGTTTAAACAAGGTGTGTAAATACATTTCTATAGCGTTTGAGGTTTAAGGAAATACTCATTCTGTTATTGCTCTAAAATATACAAGGTAGTAACCCTAAAGGTAAAAAGGTTGAACAATAAGTCAAAAATCGGATTTATTTATTTTCCATAAACACAACTCTGAATCGATTCTACTTTCAAATGTTTATATTATCAAATAAAAGGGAATCAAAATTCAAATTCAAAACAAATAAACCATATACTTCCAATCTAGAAAGAATACTTGGGTATAATTTCCCACATAGCCATTGTTCAAAACTACAAAAGTCCGAGATAATCAACCAAATCATCAAATCAACAAAATTGTTCGCAATTTATTCTACTAAGGGACAAGACATACGAACTCAAACACATGCATAGTCAAATAAAGGAAAAAACAATCAGGCAAATAAAGGTGATGCATCCATGTGGTCCCGATCCTCCATGTATTGATCAGGGTCAAAATCAGCATCATCAGAGTCATCGCTAGACGCGCTATCGGAAACAGAAGGGGTTCCCACAGATAAGGAATCACTCATAGAAAGTCGTTCTTCAGAATCAGAAAGCTCTACAATTATTGGTTCGGGTGGTTCCTCTTCCCACATCATAATTTCACTCTCTTCCTCACTCATAAGATCCTCTCGTCTCACCGGCCAACCCCCTAAAATAATATGCTCACTATCATCATCACTCATCATTCCAGCTCTATAAGCTAGTTCCCCCTCATCAGGATCTTCTACCACTCCTAAAGGATCCTCCTCCATGAATTCTCCCTGCTCCTCAAATTCCTCTTCTGGATCCTCATCGGGGTCCTCCTCCTCCGGGTCCTCTTCTGGATCCTCTTCTGGATCCTCCTCTGGGTCCTCCTCTGGATCCCTCTCGAAGTCCAACCCCTCAAAGATTATAAATGGCATTGGGTCAGGGTCTACTATGTGAACATCCTCCTCCCTATTATCTCTCCTTGCCCCACTAGACCCTGGAACGTCAACTCCGTTCCGACCCTCAGATTGCAATGTTCTTACCCTCCTGTCAAACTCTAGGTGAAACTCGTCAATCATCCCCATCAATGTATTAGTTTCCTTTTCCATTATCCCTTCATACACCTGGTTGGACTTTTTGAAAATCATTTCCATACGTCGGGCGTAATCCAAATCACATTCTCCCTCTTTTCTATCCCAAATTCCTTGAGCCTCTATTTCTGCCCAAATTGGGGCATTATCTAAAACTCTCCAGGGTTCATCTCGGGTATTAATTCCCTCATCGGCCGGTCTTTTTCCTTTATCCATGAGAGAAGATAATGATCGAACTTCCTGACTCACAAGGAGAGAAAACAAAACAATCAATTTCTAAGATAAGACAAGGGTAGATATTTCAAATCATCAGAGATATAGACACAAAGGTCCTATCATGCACACATCAAGTTATCCATGATATCATGCTTAAAGACACAAAGCATAACACGTCATATCCCCTTAATGTCTACCCCTTTTACTCTCGTTAATTTTTTTTTTTTTTTTTAACGTTAGTCTATCGATATAGATAAATAACACTAAATAAAACCTGGCTCTGATACCAGTTGTAACATCTCGGAATAACTCGGGTCTTTGAAAAGAAAAGAAAATGATCTTTTAAAACAAAACAACTAAAACCCGAGTCAAACCGAAACGTTAGGAACAGTTTAAAACAGTTTTGAAGTTAAGGAAACGTGCGGATCGAGTTCTATTAGCGTTATTTAAAACTATTAGATAATAAGAAATACTTAGCAGCGGATAAGAAACGAAAAGTCAAATCTACTTATTACAACTTGAGAGCGAAAGTCGCCTCATAAAAACCAAATGCTCTTTAACTAAACTTTGAAGTTCTTTTTAAGACTTCTTTACTTTAATAATTTATTTCTTCAAGGGACAATCCTCACTCCCCAGACCTGCAACTTAACTTACTGCTAGTCATTGCCCAGATAGGACACAACATCATCGCAGGGTCGTTAAGACCAAAAGCACACGTCAGCGAAAGTCGCATACCAATAAATAATAACATCGAGAAAGTTTAATTTGATTAATTAACAATTCACAGAACCGTACGCTTGATCATACTTATTAAGAATATTTATTTTTCTTGTAAAAGTTAGTCAGCTATATTGCTGTACTATCCGGCCATACTGCCAGTACTATCCAGCCATACTGCCGGTACTTTCCAGCCATACTGCCGGTACACACCAAACTTCATAAGTGAGACAATACATTAGGGGGAGCTAACCCCTAAGCAAGCCTCTACCATAGACACTCGCCATACTTCGGTGCCTATGGTTAAGTATGCATACCCCCGCGGTGGCTCATAAAGCCCTCATATGCCGCGAGTAATTCTTTTCCACCAATTGACGACATACTACGTCCACTTTTTAAGTTAGTGAGGTCATACTACCTCTACTTTCAAAACAATATATAAAGATTGACGTCATACTACGTCCACTTTTGAGTTAGTGAGGACATACTACCTCTACTTAAGTTATTGAGGACATACTACCTCTACTTATCATAACAATGTATAGAATTATTGATTCGAACGATAGCATTATTCGTTCTATATACCCATGCCTTACTTTTGGGTATCATTAATACATGATACATCGATCTATTGCGAACCACGCTGCGTGTACATACCTTAAGCAAAAATAACCAACTCGCAAACGTCTCAATCAATTCCCGGTCATGAATCGACTTCCTACAAGGTTCAATCGTATTCGGGAAATAAGCACACATACACATTTTCCTCAAATCACACATAACACACATATACAATCACATCCATACCTAGAATGCTACACACAACATGAACATCCATCACATACTACAACATGGTATAAACACAAAACTGGACAGCTTATACATTCTGTCCAGAAACTCATCTTAATACTGTCAAACTGAAAATCCGACTTCACCGTTGCGTCCGGAAGGCGTCAAAACCCCCGGGTACCAAATTTCATAATTTATAACATAGTATAAGTATTTTTAACTTAATTTCAAAGCCAAAAATGCTCCAAAAACACAAATTTTCCACTATTTCAAAACCTACGGGATTCCATTTTTTTATCACCAAAATATAAAATTTCAATGCTTTATTCTTTAATAAATCTAAACAATAAAATTTACATAATTTCCATGATCACATACAAAAATAAATTTTAATTAATTATCTATATTTTTCTTAAAAATAATTCTTTTTACTCCAATGTTCAAACACAAACACATCACATATATATACATGCAAATTTTTCTTCTATCAACCTTATACTTCTCTTTTATTAATCAATAAAAATAAATTTCCATCACCACATACACATTTTTTTTTTTATGAACAACCATTTTTTTTTTTTTAATGTATATATATATATTTATATATATATATATATATTTCAATCATTCATCAAACAATTCTACACACACATGTGCACAAATCTAAAACCCTAAAACCATACATTAAATTTAAATAGAAAAAACATCATACATCTAAACATAAATTTTTTTAATTCATGAACAAAATCATAACTATAAAATCACACATATAAAAACATAGAAATTTAAATTAAAACTTAAAAATAAAACTAGGTTAAGAATTACTTACAATTGCTCAAGAACACACCAAAATTTGATGAACCAATTTGATGATATTAGGCGTGAAGATTAGAGAAACTTTGAGAGTATTTTTTTTTTTTTTTTTTCTTACTTGCAATTGAATTTGAAAATGAAAAGGAGTAAGGAAAGGAATAAGGAAAGGAAAGGAATTGATTAAGGATTTATGAGATTTTATTATAATAATTTCCTTAACCTTCCATTTACTCAAATGGAAGTTACAAATCCTCCCAAATATTCCCATATGGCCGGCCAACCTTTGCCATTTCCCTTTTTTTTTTTTTATTTATTTATTTTTTTTTTTTTTTGAAATTAAAGATAGATTAGGAAAAGATTTGGACTTAAAATGATTTTATTTGCCTTAAAAGTTGGATTCTCATGATTTAACCTACTAACAAAATAAATAATAAAAGAAATATATATTTTTTTTCTAAAAGAATAATAATAATAAAAATAATATATCGGGAAAATATCGGGGTGTTACACGTCTTCAACCTAGTTTTTCTTTCTCTTGAACTTTCAAACCACCATGAAAACCAAGAATCAAACCCCAGAAATGAAACAACCCACACCTCTTCAAGTCATCTATCCAAAACCACTCACTCCTAAAACTGAGTCTTCATCAAGAAAGCAGCAGGACACACCTAATCCTTCTGAAGTGCATGAAAGTTCGAAGCGCAAAGGAGATGCTACAGTGAGGAAATCATCCTCAAAGAGGGCAAAGGTTAATGTTAAGGTATCTGCTGAAGAGATATCAAAAGAAATGATTGTTGGCTTCGGATTGGACAAACAATGGTATGAATCAAATTTTTTTTCCTCAATTTCACGCCATATTGCAAAATCAAGCTTGGGAATCTTTAATGGGAAACTATTGCTGTAACCCAATGTATCCCAACTTAATGCGTGAGTTTGCTTTAAATTTTTCTTTTGACCATGGAGTCTGCACTAGTGAAGTAAAGGGGATCAAAATTGAAATTAATAACCTGATTTTAGGAGGATGGTTGGGTGTTCCCTCGACTAGTTTTGATAGATATGTTGTTGGGTCAAAAATTAATTTTTCCGGTATAAATGAGAAGTTGGTGTGGAAGTTTTTAGGGTTGAATGAGAAAAAGGGAAAAGTTAGTCATAATGTGCTATCACCTATGCACAAACTGTTGTACAACATAGCAAGAAGATTCATTTTGCCTCGCACATCCAAAAGAAGTGAGGTTAGTCTTAGAGATGCTACGTTAATCTACTGTCTGGCGAACCACATCAAGATTAATTTTCCTTCTTTAATGATTTGTCATTTAAATGATTGTATTTTTAAAAGGAATGTGTTAGGATATGGTGGACTGTTGACCTGGATATTTAAGAAATTGGGTGTTCCTCTTGATGGTCCAAACTATCCCATGGGTCCAAACAACAAAGTGGGTGTAAAATGTTTGAAAAATTTACGCCTAAGATTAACTGAAAATGGGACCCTTGAGAACATTTTTGAACAATCAGAGGACACCAATGAAGAAGAAGAAGTTGAAGAAAATGTTGAGGAGGAGGAAGTAAACAAGGAGGAACAGGAGGAGCCTGTTCCCTCTGCCACTGAGAAGGCAAAAGGGCATTCTGAGGAGGAAGAACAGGAGGAAAACTCTTGTAAGGGGGAAGTAGAGAAGGAACTGGTGAAGGTTGCTGTGGAGGAAGAAGAAAAGAAAAATGAGAAGGGTTCTTCACCTGGTTTGACCCCTAGGAAGAGTAGAAGGCTAGCTTCTAAAGGAAAGAAACCTGTTGTTGTTATTGATGATGACTCTACCTCATACACAACAGCACAACCAAGCCAACCTTCCTCACCTAGACCTGCCACACCGTCATACCATAAACCATCACCACCACAATCACCAATACGACCATCTTCACCACCTAAGTCACCTATACCATCACCATCACCTGTACCCCCTTCACCACATCAAGGTTTAGGTGACACTACAGGTCCCACTGACCCTCTAACCTCCATTCTCCTGAAACTCAATGATTTGCAGTCAAGCTTCCTTGTGTTTAAAGATGAAATTCGTGTCTCTATAGCCTCACTATCTGCTCAAATGGACCAAATGGAAGCACGTTTAGGGGCCAAACTGGACACAGTAGAGGTGGAGACAGAATATGTTGATGATGAAGCTCCTGCAACTTAATTTCTCCTTTTTCATTCCTTCTTATTTGTTGCAACTATCACTCTCATTAAACAATCTTTTTATGTTTTTCAATTTGTACCAGCTGGGGTACTGCTTAATACTCTCGATCATATTTTCCTTTTATGCTACTAACTTTTGTCATTTTAATCATTGTTGATCATGTTTGCATTCATTGCTTATGCTCTTTTAATTTGTGCATCCTAATTCTCTCTTTGACTATAACTATATGTTTAGTGCTGTGGCTTGATTGCTCCATTTCTTTTTGAATGATGTCAAAAGGGGGAATATTTAGCACAAACTTAAATAATGCTTGAGTATGCTTAGTCTGATATACATTTATTCTGTTGAACATTAGGACTGTGGCTATGCTCTGGTAGTTATGCTCTGATGGCTATGCTCTGATGATTAATAAGTTTAGCTCTGATATACATATTGAGATACATACTTTGAATATTGTTATGATTTATATGCTCTGATGATTACTTGAATGCTATGATTTATATGCTCTGATGATTACTTGAATGCTATGATAAAAGTTCTTACAATGCTTAGAATTTTGGTAAGTTTTGTTTTGTTTTAGTTCTATTTGAAATCTTAAGTTATAAACTACTTCCGATGTTTTGATTATGCTTAAGTTATTTTAAATAATTCTAATTAATAGAGTAATTTGTTTTTAATGTATGCTTGGTAAATTATATTGTAACGAGTTAATTTACTAAGTAATGTAGAGTTGTTTTAATCTCGAACATGCTCTTCAATATTGGTTTTACTCTATTTTGTTTAAGTTTGTTTAAAAAGTTTGTCATCATCAAAAGGGGGAATTTGTTGGACCTCTTGAGTTTTGATGATGACTACACTTTATTTAAGCGAACATGTTTTTAGAGATTGTGCAGGTCGATATCCGATTATGATTATGATCGTTGATAGTACCTATGCCTTAGCTTATGGAAACGTACATGTCAAAATGTTTCAATTGATGTTAGGAGAAGTATATCGCTTGGGATGTAAAATGGAGACAGCAGATCTACTGTTCCCAAGTTGGATGTTCTAGCTAAACTGAAGTCTGGAGACAGCACACTGTTCCTAAGCTGAAGGTTGACTACGTTGATTGAAAATTCTGGTTATTATATTTTAATTATTATCTTTAGTTAATGTATTTAATAATAATTAATTTGTTGCAGTAGTAATTTATTAAAATTAATTGGCA
The DNA here is from genome assembly GCF_026212465.1 of Amaranthus tricolor. Taxonomy (NCBI): domain Eukaryota; kingdom Viridiplantae; phylum Streptophyta; class Magnoliopsida; order Caryophyllales; family Amaranthaceae; genus Amaranthus; species Amaranthus tricolor. The sequence goes on from NC_080053.1 coordinate 20,923,313, forward strand.
AATCGTTTTTCTTAAATAAAATGAATTAACGTCCTTATTTTCCTAGATCCTTTATTTTAGGATCTATTTTTAGTAAATATTGGATTTACTAAAAATAGAATTAGTGGTTGTTGAATGGGTCTTAGCTATCATTCTTGACCGTCCTTATACCTACAAGTTAGCAAGTAACCATTCGTAATAAGCATAACCGTTTCTATTTATAGCAAACACGTTCTAGCAATTAGTACTGGAACAGGAACAGCTATTGAAGAAACTGCTGCTTGAAGGGAACAGAAGACAGCGGTTATTTCTGTCTGGTTTGACTTAATCAAATAACCGTATGGCTGCATTATCCACATTACTCCCATGATCTTTTGATAATGGAATAATGGATTGGAATATTCCTTATTCTTAGGGATTTTAGCTCTATAAATAAGAGACTCGGTTATTCATAAAAACTTGCCTTAGTATGAGCCATTAAATCATACGTAATTTTGGGAGAATTTTTACAAGAAAATTTTGTTTTAAAAAATGCCAATTAATTTATAATATTTTCTTGTGCAACTAATTGATTTTATTTTTAGAGAATTTTTATCCTTTGTAAGGGTTTTTGAGAGAATTTGTAATTAGACTCGGGTGAGTCTAAGGGGAAATTAGATAGCTTTTAATGAAGCTAGAGAAGAGATTAGCTTTGAGTAAAGCTAAGGAGAAAGCTTCTAGTGAAGCTAGTGGTGAGAATTAGCTTTTAGTGAAGCTAAGTTTGTTGCTTTGAGTGAAGCAATTTAAGAGAGAAGAGTTGGCCTAGTTGATGCGCTTCGAGTGAAGTAAGATGTTTAATGTAATTGTAACGAGTTGCCTTAAACATAGTGGAGAATTTAGAAATCCCGAGGGGTCGTGGTTTTTCTATCTATTTAGGCCTAGAAGGTTTCCACGTAAAAATCGTTTGTCTCTTTTAATTATTTCGCTCTAAGTTTAAGCTTTATTTATTTTATTCAATTCCGCAAAAACAGGGCAAAAACGCTTAAACTAGTAACAACAACAATTCACCCCCCTCTTGTTGCTGTTCCCGTTCCTAATTGAGTCTACAATAAATATTACCAACTTCGGGGGCTTATTTCTTAGAATAATACCAACTTTAATTTATTAATTAATTTATTAATTTTTTTGTCAAATAATCTTCAATAGTTTGATTTTTAACATGTTAGATATTTTCTAGGGAAACACCCCTTAAGTTGGTATTATTCATGGTTACTCAAAAGTTGATATTATTTTAGGAAAATAAGCAAAAGTTGTACTATTCCTTATAATTTTCCTTTTGTAATTGATTGTTTTGATATTGTGGTAATCAATTTAATATTATAAGTGATAAGTGATTATTTATAATTGGTTACTTTAAAATCGTAAGTAATTACTTTAGAATTAAAAATAATCTTTAAAATTGTAAGTATACATTGTATAAGTCCAATACAATTCAAATACTCTAATCACAAGTGCAGCTTTATTGAAACGGTTAAACTTGTCTCCATATGGGTTTTGTATTCGTAAATTTTATAATTTATTATGAATAGTCAAAAGATTTCCCCTACCTTGAATTTTTTTTTTTCTTGCTATTTGATTGTGTGACTTTGATTTATGTTTTTAAAAAGTGATAACCATGAAAATACTATCGATAAACTATATATAAAAAAGTAAAAATAATTTTAAAAAAATTGTGTCCAATGCTTTTTCAATATTCAATTAAAATAACTTTATATATATATATATATATATATATATATATATATATATATATATATATATATATATATATATATATATATATATATATATATATCGTTTATATATTTTAATTATCATTATAAAAAGTAGAAACAATCTAGTTGTTAAGGTACTATTTTTAATAAGATGATCAATAATTGATTGATAGACACGAAAGACGTGCATCAATTGGTTATGTATGGATCTAATGAAATGTATTCCCTCTTTTCCTTTCTTTTCCTATTATACTAAAAATAGTCTTAATTTAAGATATAGATTATTCCTATATGATTAACTCTAAATCAAATTTAAAGAGGAAAGAAAAGTAAAGAAACCTATGCAACATGAAAATAGGAATAAGTTAATTTAGATTATTTGGCTAAATATAGTATTTCTCATTTAAAAATTATATAAGGTAAAGAAAGAAATTAAAATACTTGTGAACCATAATTTATTATTTGAAGAGTTCAAAAAGTTACAAGTATATATATATATATATATATATATATATATATATATATATATATATATATATATATATATATATATATATATATATATATATATATATATATATATATATATATATATATATATATATATATATATATATATATATATATATATATATATATATATATATATATATATATATATATATATATATAATGTTGAAGAAAAGATTTTGAAGAGAAAGCTTTAAACCAAAAAATTGCTAGCAGTAATAGATTTATAAATTTTAGACAATGTCAATTTTAATGCGTTTATCTTTTCATCTCATCATCATTGTTTTGTCAACGCAAAGTGTACCTACTTTTGCTGTTCCCAAGGTGAGTAAAATATTTTCTTTAAAATTAATTAAGTTAGTATTTATTTGACATTTATTTATATATGTAGAACTACATAATTTATATGGGATCTCATTTATCGGCTAGTACACCATGCCTTGCTTTCTTCCATATCATTAAGGTACCAAAATTGATAAAATGAAAATTGCTCCAAGATTATATTTAATGTAATAATTTAATTTAATTTGTTTTGATGAATATATATTGATCCATGTACTCAAAAGTGATTATGATCCGTCAAAGATTGTATACTCATTCAATAAATATTTTAATTGTTTTGCGGCGACTTTACAAGAAGAGGAGGCTCGCAAGCTTGCTAGTAAGATCATCCATCTTTATAAATGAATTTATTATCATATGAGCATAACCACTTTTTGTATGAATTTTTTAATTTATTCCAATATAGAAGAAGTATTAATTAAGCATCGTAACTTTGATTTACCAAGTATAATATTCTTGGTATTTTTACAGTGCATCCAGAAGTTGTATCAATTACTGAGAGTCGAATAGTAAAACTTGCAACAACTCATTCACCTGATTTCTTAGGATTACATGAAGAGCATGAAGAGGGTTTCCACGTCAAAGGTTCTATTTGGAATATATCTTCATGTGGAGACAACATGATTATAGCAAACATTGATTCTGGTAAAAATATATATTCATTTTATAAATATTAATTTATCTTAGTATATAACCACACACGAGATGGGAGTGTATAAAATGAGAAGGATGAATTGAATCAAATTTAACTAATATAAAACCTTAATCATCTCTTTGAATTGACAAATTTGAATTTTTATCCTTTACATAAATTTATTTTTTTAAAACTACACAAAAGGCTATGCAAGTCACGATGAAAATGTTAAGGTTCATATTAATTAATTAGATGCATTTATGTATGTTTAGGTGTGCACTCAAAACATATTAGCTTTTTCAGCGAAAGTTTAGGGCCTATTCCAAAAAGGTTCAAAGGAGTTTGTGCGAATGAGCATGATCCAATGTTTAAGTGTAATAGGTAAATATATAATTTGTAATGTATTCTTCAATTTAAATTTTGGAATAATTGATAATTAGATAATTGAGTCTTGTCTCAGTTGGTCTTTCACAGATAAGAGTAGACCATGGGTTCAATTCTAACGAACCCCTTTCCTATCCCTACCTTGTAATTAAACGTAGCTAGTCAGTATGACAAAATTTAAATTTACTGATATTAAATGAATTTATAGGTATGTATTATCTTTTGAAGTATAATTTATGTATGTTCATCAGAAAGCTTATAGGGGCACGATACTTCTGCAAAGGTTTGTTGGAAGAAGCCAAGTTATACAATATTACGCTCAATGATACACTAAGCCCTAGAGATAAGGAAGGTCATGGTAGTCACACTCTATCAACAACAGGAGGGAGTTTTGTTAGCGATGCAAGCTTGAATGGGCTAGCAAATGGAACTGCCATGGGACTAGCACCCAAAGCACGACTTGTTGCGTACAAGGTTTTTTGGTCAGGAGCTGCTAGCGACATGGATGTATTAGCTGCTTTTGAAGCTGCCATTGATGATAATGTTGACATTATCAATGTTTCTATGTTTAGGGAAGAACCAGGGTTTCTGGACTCATTTGCTATTGGTAGTTTTCATGCTATGAAAAATGGTATCCTTACAATTGCATCAGCTGGGAACACAGGACCTGCTCTTGGAACTGTTTTGAACGTCTACCCATAGATGTTAACGTTGCTGCCAGCACAATTGATAGAGAGTTCTTTTCTAATCTCTTACTTGGGAACAATATAACCATTAAGGTAATATAAAGCAATAAAGATTATAATAATAATAATAATAATAATAATAATAATAATAATAATAATAATAATAATAATAATAATAATAATAATAATAATAATAATAAGTTAATTAATGAATAAATGTATGTATTCTAATACTATGCAGGCATCACGATACTTTGATTTACAAGTTCTTGATTCAAAAACGTTTTATCCATTGATAATTGGTATAGAATCACGCGTTTCTGGAGCTAATATTAATGACGTGTGAGTTGCTCAAATTGCTAAAATTGTAACCAATTAAATGGATGGCCTTTTCCAATATAAATTAAATTAATTAACATGTATAAATCAGGTTACATTGTCAAGATGGATCTTTAGATGCCAACAAAATGGTCGGAAAGATAGTAGTATGTGGTTATAATGGAACAACTGCCGTTCAAACTATAACAAGTATTAGTATTAAAAAAGCTGGAGGTATTGGATTTATCTTTGTTAAGGACGAGAAAGTAGTATCTGAAATTTTCCTAAATATACCCCGTGCCATCTCTACTGCTTTGATTAGCTACAATGATGGTCAAACTCTTTTTTCTTACATCAACTCTACCAGGTAAGTTCTTTGATTACCTATGACCTTACTTAAAAGTGGTACTCACAAACCTGTATTCAAAGCTACTTATATTATAATTTTTTTATAATTTTTATTATGTTATTAGGACACCAATTGTATCCTTTGGTGAAGCAATAACTTCATTAGGCATAAAGTCTGCTCCTATTATGGCTGATTTCTCATCAAGGAGTCCTCATCCACACTATTTTAGTTCTGGTGTTTCAAAGGTATGTGTTGATCATTTATCTACGTTATATCATTCTACAAGGTAAATTTAAAAAAGATGTTTTTTTAATTATCTTAAAAAGATTATGCATAGCCATTTTGTTTCTCAAATCCATGCAGCCTAATGTAACAGCTCTGGGTGTAGATATCCTAGCAGCTACTTCTAATTCCTTAGAAAAAAAAGAAAATCCATTTGTGCTGATGTCCGGAACATCAATGTCAAGCCCTCATGTCAGTGGTATTGCAACTCTAATAAAAAAGATACACCCTGATTGGTCAACGACCGCTATTCAATCGTCTTTAATGACTACAGGTACGATTTGTAATACTTTCTATGTCCGTAGCATTTGCTACAAGGGAAGAATTTGAGTAAATCAAGAAAAAGATAAAAATGGCTAAAAAAAGTTTGATTTGTGGGAAAGTGGAACAAATATGTGGATGAGAGGAAAAGGATAAATGACATGTTTATAAATTATGTTGGTTAAATATGTTGGCTTATTTGACCAAGTAAAGATATTTTGATAAACCAGTTGTTTAAGCTAGCTATTATGGATATTTGTTTGGCTAAAATTATTTTTAGTTGTTGGTTATTTATTAATAAAAGTAGGCTAAAGGACAAAAGTCAATGAAAAGCTACAAAGAGTAGCTCTTTGGTTTTGGCATAAAAGCTAACTATTCTGCTAGCTTAAAAGTCATTAACCAATTACTTTTATTGGTTGTTTGACCGAAAAAAAAAATCAAAAACTAACTATAAAGCCAACAAAAAGCCAATTGTTCAACACCTATCACGTTCAGTTTTGGGCCCCTGTGCAAAAAATAATTAAAAATGGCACCTTAAAGATTAAGGTGTAACAAATAATATATGTTATACTCCTTTAGTTTTTTATTGTTCATATTTTTACTTCTTTATAAAAAAGCACTAATAACTAATATTATTTAGTAAAAAATGTAAATTAAATTTAATTCAAAATTATATCAACCTCATAAGTGAAAAAAAAATTTTGAACTCTAAAAAATTAATCGTCGGGGTGATAGTCTGCTTTGCCCATCCTATTTGATGGTCATGCCCCCAAGCTAAATGTGTGGATGAGAATTAAAGAAGATTGTGAGTCTTAACCAAAAATAGAAATGTAGCGGATTTTATAGGATTGACCAAAATGAAAAATATAGGCGTGTGGAGGGTTTCTTATTAAAAAATTGTTGGATGAAATAATATTTTGATATTAATTAATATAATATAAAACTTGCAACAACCCCTTTAGATAAGAAGGGAATGCCGATACGTGATAATGATGGAGTGAGTGAAGCGACACCTTTGGCATACGGGTCGGGTCACATACGACCTAATCTGGCAATGGATCCTGGTTTAGTTTATGACATGAATGAATATGATTATCTTAATCTCCTTTGTGCAATTAATCATAACAACACAATATTGGAAAAGTTTAGTAAGCAACATTCATATGATTGTCCTCGCAATTTCAGCGCATTAGATCTAAATTATCCCTCCATATATGTTCCTGAGTTTACTGGAAACGCCATTATCAATCGAAAGTTGAAAAATGTTGGACAACCAAGCACTTACCTGCCTCGGATCGAGGCCCCACATGGAGTTTCAATCATTGTGGAGCCTGACACACTAGTATTTTCTGAACACAATCAACAAGTACCATTTAAACTTACTTTAATAGGTAATCTGAATCTTCTTTCTTCTGATTACATCTTTGGAAGTTTAGTTTGGTGTGATGCGAAACATGTTGTTAGGACTCCTATTATTGTGAAGCCAAAGAAAATCTAGATTTTCTGATATAATTTTACTTTTATAATTAATCATCTTATATAATAATTGTAACTCAAATTTGATAAACTCTCCTATACTATTTTTTTTCTTTAATTCTTTGTTCTTAATGTACTCAATTTTCTTTTTTGATGGTTAACTGATTTAAATTTCAACAATTTGAAACCAAAATTCGATTAACTGATTTCTTCTGATTACATATTCAAGTTAATATATTTAAAAACTTTTAAAATTGCTCATACATTATTAATTTGAATTATGGACTCTAATTTAGTTCTTGTTCTCTTACCACCCACAAATTATATGTGTTAGTTATTATAATAATTCAATAATATCTAATGTCAAACGTGTCCACAAATCTCAATTAGGCCTTAGAGGACTGAAGTAAGAACTAAGAGATTCAAGCATGGAAACTTGTGAAAATCACCACCAAAATATAATAATGCAGGCAGCAAGTAGGGGTGTTCAAAATAGGATATCGGATTGACCCAGATCCGAAAATCCGGATACTCGGTTTTTCGATTAGTGAAAATAGCTATCCGTTTCCGGTCCAAAAAAACGCATACCCGAAATCCGAATACCTTGTTTAATCTGGATCGGATACCGGATATCCATTTTATCATTTTTTAATTATTTTTATAAAACAATTTTACATTTTTTTCCACATAAATATTTAAGTTCACTTCACTTTCTTTATTTAATCAAACTTATTTTTTAAATCATTTTGGAAATATGATTGAATTTTCAAAAGTCTAAATTAATTAACAATAAGTTACTTACGCAACTTAGTTATAATTAAGAATCGTACATACTAGTAAATTTAACAACCAACAAAAAAAAAATTTATGAAAATTTTTTATATATATTTTAAAAATAAAAAATAAAAAATAATAGAATAAGTACAAAACCGGATATTCGGATACCCGATTTTTCCAAAACGATGACCCGTATCCGGATCCGGTATCTGGTTTAAAAACCGGATACCAGCCGGTTTGAACTATACGGTTTTCAAAAACCGGATAATTTATACGATTCTTAAAACCAGATATTTTATCCGATTTTTAAAATCGGATATCGGATATTCCGATTTGGATAATTCGGATCGACTAATTTTGAACATCCCTAACAGCAGGTACTTCGACCGAAGCCTTCATTATCTCGCCCAAATTCATGCTAATGACTTGAAATATTATCAAATCACTCTCAAATCTCTTCTTATCCATGAAATATCTTTGTGAGCTATGAAAATAATGTCGAACTATGTAGTTATGAATCAATGAAGCTCGGTAGACATGGTTGAGGACCAAGATGTCTCGTAACTTTCTTGAATAAACTTGACAATCATATTCAAATAGGGAAAATGTTCCCGAAAATCCAACACAATTTCATTCATGTTCAACGAATCCATATCAAATTACATAGTTCATTCGTTAAGTTAAACCACCGCCGCTAACTAAGATTTCTTCTTCAACTTTCTCATAATCCTTTCAGTCCCTTCTTTCTTATGTTCCATATCATCTATTTGTCTCTTGAGATTCAATACCTCATCTTTAAGCTCTTGTTTTTCTTTTTCAAGCGATTTAGTTCCCTTCAAAGAAACCCACCTAAAGTACGTGCATCTGAATCCTTCATCCAAGTAGAAAGGACAAGCAACAAAATCACGGCCAAGATCGACGTCGCTCCAATCTGTATTAATCTCAACTTCATAACCACAATCACAAAGCTCTACAATAGAATGCTCCTGTGACATCTATGGAACACATATGATATAGTAACATAAGTAAACATTCAAAAATAATATTAACATTTATAAATTGAGAATAATACTAACATAATACTTTATGTTACCTTCAAAATCGATTAACTAGAACAAGAATGATGGAGTTTGGATACAATGAAGTAGGGAGATGATGGAGTTATTTATAGAAGATAATAACAATGGCTATTTTCCACTTCATAACGGCTATTTTTCAATTTTACAACGTCTAGTTTTAATCATACAAAAAAGTCAATAAAAGTCAAACCTGGTGAAGAGTCAAGTCGCTGTTAGTAATAGCGACATATGAGTTGACAAGTCAACTCCTTAAGTTGCTGTTACTAATAGCAACTTGACCCTTACTAATTTTTTGACCATTTGCTTTAATTCGTTGTTAGTACGAGCGAGTTTACACCAAGCCTAGATTTGGAGGCAAGCACGCTTATTTTGGGAATAAAGTTTGAACGAAACTTGTTTTTAGAATAAAGTTGTTAAATAATCTTATTTTTTTCAAATTTTCCTAGAATATATGGGCTCTAGATACGCTTTTCAAAAAATTAGAGATAAATAAGTAATCAGCCTCTCTCTTGAGAGACCATCTTTTCTAAAGACAATTCTCAAAAGCCCAGTCCATTATGTTAATTCAAAAAAAAAACACTGACGCGCGCGTGTAATTGTAATGTGAAAAGTCGCATAATATATTTGGAGTTATAACAATATTTATTTGGGGTTATAACATAATATATTTGGTATTATACCAACATATATTTGAGGATTATAACATAATTTATTTGTGGTTATAACATGATATAATTGAAGCTATAACAATATATATATATATATATATATATATATATATATATATATATATATATATATATATATATATATATATATATATATATATATTTGAGGTTATAACATAATATATATGAGGTTATAACGACATATATTTGTAGTTATAACATATTATATTTTGGGTTATAAAATAATATATAGTTCGCTATATAATGGTCTGTGTTTGAGGGTATAGTATTTTTATAACACTAAATATATTATGTTATAACTCCAAATGTATGTTGTTATAACTCCATATATATTATATTATTACTTCAAGTATACATTGTTAGAACTCTAAATATATTATGATATAACCCAAATATATTATGTTATAACTACAAATATATATTGTTATAACCCCATATATATTATGTTATAACTTCAAATATATATATTGTTATACCTTCAAATATATTATGTTATAATCCAAAATAAATTATGTTATAAACCTCAAATATATGCTGGTATAACGCCAAATATATTATGTTATAACCCCAAATAAATGTTGTTATAACCCCAAATATATTATGTAACTTTTCACGTTAAACTTACACGCGCGTCAGTTTTTTTTTTAAATTAACATAATGGGTTGGGCTTTTGAGAACCGTCTTTAGATAAGACGGTCTCAAGTAAGAATTGTTTATAAGTAATTTGACAAAATCTTAATTATGATCATCTCACAGTAAGACGGCTTAATATTAAACTGGTCTAATTAATTTTTTTTTAAATAAAACAATTTTAAAAAGTAACGTGGTTAAGACTTTAACCATTTAAAAAATCTGAACAGTTACTTTGCTTCACTCACAACGCCTAATTTCTTATAAAAAATGACAGTTTCATTTGCTTCTTCTCCACTAAGTGTTGCTTCATGTTTCTTCTTCCCAATCTTCTTCTTATTCTCATATTATTCTTTGAGCAAATAATTTCATTAAATTCATATTCCATCAATACATTATTCCTGTTTTTGTTCATTAATTTTATCAGTGTTCTTGGTCTCCATTGATCCGTGATTTGTTTGTTCTACATTTGGAGAATGAGTAACAACACTTTTTCAGGTAAGGTCATCTATATTTTTCTTCATTTGAATTGATTATAATATAGAATATTCTTGTTTGAAATTAGGGTTTTATTGTGTTTGACTGGAAATTTCTAATTATATAATTCATACTTTATATTGATGCCTCATAAATCACTAAAGATTATGCAATAAAATTGAGATTGTCTAATTTATCTAATTTAATATCTAAACATGTATCAAGTCTAGGTGAACACAAAAATCTAATTTCAAATAATATTGTGTCATTAACAATTATTAGTATTTGTGCAATTATGTATTTTATTCACCAAGACATTATAATCAGTATCCATACAATATCAAAAAAAATAGGACTAAACTTGACAAAATTAAACTAAATGAAAAGGAAATTTATATACATAAATACATTAAGTAAAATACATGTTAAATATCATACCAATTACCATGATTTCATTAGATTGGGCCCTAGGCGATGGCCCCTCTAGCCTACCCCAGGGCCGGGCCTGTTAGTGCTGTTTTTTTTTAAACTTTAAATATGTATAGAACAAGAAATAGTAGATAGGAGGATGGTTAAAATTGTGTTCTTCTTTACCAAAGAACTGGTGCAGTGTGGCGGTTCAAGATATTATGTTATTGCTAGTTATTGAAGAAATGCTTGTTAATTGCAATTTACTGTATTGAAAAATTATTGTTAATAATAATGTTATGTTTTCTTCTAAAATTTTTTAAATTGAATTTTGATTATTTGACTGTATTATTCGAAGGGACTTTGGAATAGCAAAAGTTAATTGGCTAACAACTAACAAGACATAAGTATTGAACTGCGAATTTCAATTTAAGATTATATAGTCATCACTTTAACGTGATAAGTCATCACTTTAAGGATGTACGTAATAACTTTAAGGCTATAAGTAATTACTTTAAACTCATCACACACAAAATTTAAATGAGTATTTTGAAGGAGTAGGTAATCACTCTAACTATGTAAGTCATCATTCTAACGTTATAAGTCATCTTTTTAAGATTATAAGTAATCAGTTTAAAGTTATCACATATAACCTCAAAAGGAATACTTATAATTAGTAGTTAATCCTTTTTATCATTCTAAATGATCAATTTATGATTATAAGTCCTCATTTTAATCTTATAAGTAATTACTTTAAGGTATCACTTATAATATTTAAAATGGGTACTTATAAGTAGTAGATCATCACCTTAACTATATAAGCCATCAATTTAAGTCTATAAGTAGGCATGGCCACGGGGCGGGTTACCCGGAACCGAACCGGTCCCGAACCGCTTGGAACCGGATCCGGAACCGGAACCGTTTGCGACAGGTTCCGAACCGCGAAACCGTGAAACCGCCGGAAAAAAGTTGCCGGAACCGTGAAACCGCCGGAAAAAATCGTCGTGAACCGGGAAAAAAAAACGCGAATTGGAACCGGAACCGGTCCGGGAGAACCGGTCCAGCGGTTCCAGAGAACCGGAACCGGTCCGGTTGAACCGGCTCAACGGTTCCATGGACCCGGAACCGGAACCGGGACCGGTCCGGGTGAACCGGCTAAACGGTTCCATGGAACCGGAACCGGTCAAACTAGCCGTTTTATTACCGTTTTCTAGCCGTTGGAATTTCCCCTATAAATAATCATCAATTTCAATCATTTTCATTCACAACTCATCTCTTCTCCTACTCTCTCTACTTACTCTCTCTACTTAATTCTTTAATTACGCAATTATTCTCTTAATTAAATAATTAGTCTTTTAATTATTTCTTAATTTAGTTAGTTACATAATTAATTATTTATTTATTTCTTAATTCTATATTTCTATTATTACTTCAATATTATCAATCATGTCTTCATTTTTGAAAAAAGCCACAAAAAAGTTATTAAAGTGGCAAAATCATTGGGAGGTTCCAGTTCGTCCAAAAGAAAGGCCACTTCTACTCCGTCGGTATCAACAACACCCTCCATTAGTAATTATAATTATGAACATAATTATCCGGAAGGGTACGACCCGGAGTTACATAATTATGCAGAAGAAATGGAAAGAGAAATACAAATTGATGAAGAAGAAGAACAAGAAGAGGAACCAACGACCCGAATTGGGATAAATATATCTCGACAGTCATCAACAAGATCACATGAAGAACAAGGAGAACAACAACAACAAAGACAAGCTCGTGGTAAACGAGTCAATTTTCAAACTATCGGTTAGTTTTATAATTTTATTCTTCAAATTAATTAAACTTTAAATTATTTATTTATTTAATTATAGTTTTATAATTTTAAATTATTTATTTAGATGAAGATGAACCAGTAAGACAACCTTTTCCGGCAATGCCACCTCCTAGTGGTAGAGCTGTTTCACATGTGTGGTCGTATTTCACAAAAGAACCAACCGAGAATCCAGATATTTTCTTATGCACTTGTCAAATTTGTGAAAGTCAAGGAGTAAAGCCCTTAGTTTCATACAGTTTCACCAGAGGTAAATACTTTTTAAGTTTTTTATACATACATAATACATTCATACATTATATATTCATATTTTATAAACATTTATTTATTGTGTTTTGTGAATACGTGTTAGGTGGTGGAACGGGATCTTTTAACAAACATTTGGCAAAGAAGCATGGAATCACAAAAGAAACTCATGCAGCAAGCGGCAGCGGGACCACAAGTGGAAGCCGACAGACACAATGGGACATTCCGAACACAGGTATGCCTTTTAGATATAATCGTAATGACATGATTGATGAATTTTCTAGGTATGTAATTTGTGATGAATTGCCTTTTAACTACGGTGAAAGTAGGGCATACGAGCGTCTCACTAGACAACAATTGCAACCACAATATAGAGCAATCCCTAGGAGCACTCTTAAAAGACGCACAATTAAATTATACGAATCAATGCGCTATGAATTAGTTGAAATGTTTAAATCGTTTAATGGTAGGGTTAGCATAACAACTGACATTTGGTCTGCTCCCCCACATTTAGAACCTTATATGTGTGTAACAGCACACTGGATAGATCGAAATTGGATTATTCAAAAAAGAATAATTGCTTTTGAGACAATGCCAGAAAGACATACCGGTGAAAACATAAAATATAGATTAGTAGAGATATGTAGAGAATGGAACTTATTAGATAAAATATTTTGTTGTTCAACTGATAATGCAACCGCAAACATTAAATGTATAGAACTTTTGTTTAACGAACCTGCCTTTAGTTTAATCCTTGGGGGTAGCTTATTACACATACGTTGTTGTGCGCATATAGTTAACTTATCTTGTCAAGTAGGCATAAAACAATTAAGTGAATTATTAGAACCAATTAGGGATATAGTGAAATGGCTTAGGATCGGAAAGATAAAAAGAAGATATAAACAATTATGTGACCAATACCAACTTAAAAAAGTGTATTGGTCATTAGATACTCCTACACGTTGGGGCTCAACCAACGATTTATTAAGAAAGGCGATTGCTTATCGCCCAGTAATAACACAACTATATAGTGAGTATACAGATAGTTTCATAGCTGATGAAACTTGGGAATTAGCAAGAGGTGTACATAACATATTAGAAGCGTATGACCATGCGACTAAGATTTTTTCTTATGTTTATGAACCGAACGTTCACTTAGTAATAAGTGAATGTATTACTATTTTTTATCATCTACTTAAACATACACATGAAGATACTAACCCACAATTAAGGCCGATTCTTGCAGATATGATGGAAAAATGGAAATCATATTTTACCGATTTTCCTTATATTTATGGAATCGCAACCATTTTGGACCCACGTTTTAAAACTGAGGTCCTAACTAAAGTAATAGGATTTTATTATCAATCGTTAGATCGCCCGTCTTCTGTTGTACAATATTATGTAGGAACATGTAAAAAATATTTAGCTGAACTGTATGATTTTTACGCTAGTGTATATAACCCGAAACGCGATATGTCTAGGCGTGCTAGCGTTTCGGCTCGTCCCACTTTCTATAATTCAGTAATAGCTAACATAATGACTCAATATGATAGTTTTGTAGGATCTTCTTCTTCCTCGACCACATATTTAGAACTAGATAGTTATCTTAAACACCACTTTGAAATAGACCCAAGTGTCTATAATATTTTGGAGTGGTGGAAAGAAAAATCTGTTAAATTTCCCATTTTATCGAGAATTGCAAAGGATGTCCTTGCAATTCCCGCGTCAACTATTGCGTCGGAGTCTGCTTTTAGTGCAGGTAGAAGAGTTTTGGACGAAAAGCGATCTCGTCTTGCTCCACATAGTATTCAAATATGTGTTTGCAAGAAAGATTGGGATCAAGCTGAGATTCGAACACAAGGACTAAGGAACGATGATGATCAAGACGACGATGATGATCCATGGATGATGATCGATACAACTTCATCATCGTCAGGAGGAGAGTCAGCGGAAGCATCTAATCAACCACATGATGATGACGAAGACGAATAGGATCAATCCGACAAGCGACAACGATGAATCAACACTCAACAACTATAAATAAAAGGTATGACAAAGAACTACGTGGGCTTTGATTCCTTCGGGATACGTAGGCAGCTTAGTATTCATTTGGGTACTAGGTTCAAGTCCATTTTCTCCCTCTTTTTTTATTAATCATCTTTATCGACATTATCATTGATTCGTTTCTTATTAATTTATTTTTTTCCATTCTTTTTAGTAAATATTTCAATAACGATGACAACTTGACATGCAATGAATTTCGCTAATAATCAAGTAATCATCAAAGGTACGTCCGCGATATTATAGTATTTTTTTATTATACAAAAATTTAAAGAAAAAATTAAAATGGAACCGATGGTCCGACCCGCCCGTCCCGTGAGTTGTAACCGCCGGAACCGCCTCATGAACCGCCAAGGAACCGTTTGGAACCGCCCGGAACCGGAACCGTTCGCGACAGGTTCCAAATGGAACCGGAACCGGGTGGAACCGGAACCGGATGGAACCGGAACGGAACCGGACCAACCCGGACCGTGGCCATGCCTATCTATAAGTAATCACCTTAAGATCATCACCTTAAGGCTAAAAGTGACCACTTTCTTAATTAAACCCAGCCCTATTAATGTCAAAGATAAAAGTGATATAAGTCATCACTTTATGATGGTAAGTGAACCCTTTAAGTTGATAAGCGATCATTGTAACAAAAACCTTTTGAAATTATGACTTTCTTTTTATTTTCCTGGTTGCAAATTCAAATTGAGATATGTGAAACATAGTATGTTTTTTCATTATTAAATAGAGTTCTCACTCTAAAATGTGGTTATCATATTTGCAGTTTTGACAAAGAAATCAAGACAAAGTGCAAACCTCAACTGTTTTTATATGATGGTAGTAAGAAGATTATTCTCACACAAGCTCAAATAAATGACATCGAGGAGATTGGATTATTCTCACGCAAGCTCAAATAAATGACATCGAGGAGATTGGATTATTCTCACACGAGATAAATGACATTGAGGAGATTATTCTCACAAATAAAGCAACAATTGCTTAAAGATTAATTTTGTCAAATGCAAACATCATAAGTGATTAAATTCTCGAGAAAGTAAAGAAGTTTACTGAGCAAAAGGAAGATGTAGGTATATATATGCTGAGAGCGCATTGATAGCTGCAAGCCTGCAACAAGACTTTAAGGTAACCGAGAATTAGACGCAATCAAGGAGAAACCTTTGAAAGGTGGTCGCTCTAAAGATGTAGCAAGGAAAAGGCCATCCAAGAAATGGCTATAATTGTAAATTGTTGTGTTGCTAACCTACTAAATTTTGTACTGAAAACTTCACTTTCTCAAGTATAATTTAGCTATTACAATTTTACAACCTGGACATTTTATTTGCTACTGTTTCTGATATTTCAAATCATTGATTAAGGTCTAGTTTTTTCAGGGTGTTAATGTGGTATGGATATCTTTGGTTTGGGATGTGGGGATTTATTTAGTGAACTAGAGATTTTAAAATTAGTACTTTATTTACTTATTTAATTTTATTGACGAAATAATAAGCTTTTTTTAAATGAGAAGTATAATAAATTACTTTAACAATGTAACTCATCATTTTAAGGATATATGTCATCACTTTAATCATACACTCCATCTCTTTATGGTCTGATCATAACCTTAAAATGATTTATTACAAGTACGTAGTCAAATTAAGTATCTAAGTCATCACTACTCTAAACTTATAAGTCACTCATTTAAGGTTGTAAGTCATCTCTATAACCCTATAATTGATTAATCACTATAAGGTCATCATATACAACCTTAAAATGAATACTCATAAGCTATATGTAATCATATAAACTATATAAGTCATCACAAGGATTTTCAAATAAATATACAAATCTATATAAGTCAATAAATAATTTGGATTAGTTTTTAATTTATGTAACCTAAAAATGGCTAATTATTACTTTGCTACTTCATGGAATTAACTTTTCAGGTTGGATTCAATATTCAAAGAAAAGCCTAGGGTTTTCATTAATACTTTGAACCTCGATTCAAGAAACAATCAATACAAATAAATAACAAAATGACGACGACCTATTTGATCGCCACTTATTCGCTAAAACGGCAAAAAGTGGCCTTGGTGACGGCCCCAAGGGTGGTCGCCAAAATGGTGGACGCTAAATGAAAATTGGACGCCTAAACGTTGCCAAAATCACAAAAATGGGGCGATGACACCGTACAGTCGCTATTTAGGATTTTTGAGGGGTTATGACCTGCTACGGCCCAGGGATGTCGCCCCTATTTAAAAAAAAAATTCATATAATTATATTCTACCCACCAACCAAACCCATATTCAAAACCCGAATTTGAAACTCAAATTCAGATCTAATCACCTCACACATCAAATTATCAAAGTTTTTAAGAATTGTTGCAATAAGGACTTAAACAACACTCCAAAAACTAGGACACTAGTAACTTAGTGATTCTTATTGTGTTGCTTTATATTTATTGCCTAATGACTTATACTTCAATGTTTTATAACTTATTATTATTATTATTATTATTATTATTATTATTAGAGTAGTATTATTATATAATTAGTCATATTACTATATAGTTAGTCGTATTAGAGTAGTATTAATATATTATTAATCGTATTAGTATATTATTAGTTGTACGGTCGTGTAAGTTTAGTATTAATATATTGTATTAGTGTATTATTAGTTGTATAGTCGTATTCGTGTATTATTAATATTTTATTAATCATATTAGTATATTATTACTCACACCAGTGTAGTATTAGTATATTATTAATTGTATTAATATATTATTAATCGTATTAGTGTATTAAAATATCATATTAGTGTATTATTATTCGTATTAGTATAGTACTAGTACATTATTAATCGTATTAGTATATTATCAATTGTAAAGTCGTATTAGTGTAGTATTTTGTTTTTGACCAATTATTAGTGTAGTATTAATGTATCGTAATAGTGTATTAATAGTCGTACTATTATAGTATTAATATATTGTATATTAATTATATTAGTATATTATTAGTTGTCAAGTCGTATTTAGTGTAGCATTAATATATCGTATTAGTGAATTATTAATTGTACAAGTGTAGTATTAGTATATTATTAATTGTATTAGTATATTAATTAGTTGTTTTAGGTTATTATTAGTCTTATTAATGTAGTATTAGTATATCGTATTTGTGTATTTATTAGTTGTATTAGTTTAGTATTAATATATTTTTTCTTGTAAAGTCGTATTTAGTGTAGTATTAATATATCGTATAGTGTATTGTTAATCGTACAAGTGTAGTATTAGTATATATTATTAATTGTATTATTATGTAATCAGTCGTACTAGGTTATTATTAGTCGTATTAGTAAAGTATTAGTATATTATCAACTGTATTATTATATTTTTAGTTGTAAAGTCGTAATTAAGGTAGTAATTATATATCGTTTTAGTGTATTATTAATCGTACAAGTGTAGTATTATTATATTATTAATTGTATTAGTATATAATTAGTCGTATTAATGTAGTATTAATATATCGTATTAGTGTATTATTAGTCTCATTAGAATAGTATTAGTATATTATTAATTCTATTAGTATATAATTAGTCGTGTTAGGTTATTATTAGTCGTAATAATATAGTATTAATATATCGTATTTTGTGTATTTATTAGTAGTATTAGTATAGTATTAATATATTTTTTGTTGTAAATTCGTATTTAGTGTAGTATAAATATATCGTATTAGTGTATTATTAATCGTACAAGTGTAATATTAGTATATATATTATTAATTGTATTAGTATGTAATCAGTCGTACTAGGTTATTATTAGTCGTATTAGTATAGTATTAGTATATTATCAACTGTATTATTATATTTTTAGTTGTAAAGTCGTAATTAAGGTAGTAATTATATATCGTTTTAGTCTATTATTAATCGTACAAGTGTAGTATTATTATATTATTAATTGTATTAGTATATAATTAGTCGTATTAATGTAGTATTAATATATCGTATTAGTGTATTATTAGTCTCTTTAGAATAGTATTAGTATATTATTAATTCTATTAGTATATAATTAGTCGTGTTAGGTTATTATTAGTCGTATTAATATAGTATTAATATATCGTATTTGTGTATTTATTAGTCGTATTAGTATAGTATTAATATATTTTTTGTTGTAAATTCGTATTTATTGTAGTATAAATATATCGTATTAGTGTATTATTAATCGTACAAGTGTAATATTAGTATATATATTATTAATTGTATTAGTATGTAATCAGTCGTACTAGGTTATTATTAGTAGTATTAGTATAGTATTAGTATATTATCAACTATATTATTATATTTTTAGTTGTAAAGTCATATTTAAGGTAGTAATTATATATCGTTTTAGTGTATTATTAATCGTACAAGTGTAGTATTATTATATTATTAATTGTATTAGTATATAATTAGTCGTATTAATGTAGTATTGATATATTGTATTAGTGTATTATTAGTCTCATTAGAATAGTATTAGTATATTATTAATGATTTAGTATATTTATAACAGACTCAAAATTTTTAATCTTAATCTTCTGCTTAATTATTCTGAATTTTCAATTCAAATTTCAAATCCTTTGGTTATCTATTTCAAACCATCTTTAATTTCTAATCCTTCTCCAATTTTGTAATTTCTTTCAAATATCAAACTTTAAAATATTATTTTGTTTAAAATATTTTTATAAGCACTAAAATATTATTTTATTATTTTATAGTATGAAAAGTAAAATTTTATTATTATATTCGCGATTTTATAAAATGTTACCTTTAACCTTTCTTTCATAAACTAACATTACTACTTATTATTTTAACCTTATAATTTTGATTTGATTATTTCGTACATAAAAATGAGTCGTATTTTTATTATTAACATTAAGTATATTTTAAGCAAAATTTTCTAAGTAAGCTACATATTTTCATGATCAAATTTACCCATTATTTTAAAGTATATTCACTTGTACATACTAGAACAAAAATTTGATGAACCAAAATCATTTCTATAGTAACCCATGATGTTCATCACTTACACAAGCTATCACCATTTCCTTACACAAGCTAACCTTCTTCTACACTCCAAAGCTTGGATTAATTATCTTTGGAGCATTAATATTTATCTTGGAGGGTCTTATTTCTTATTATTTCCTATGTAGTACTTAGTACTAATCCTTGTTGTTGGTATGGTATAACTTCTTACCCTACTTTTTTTGTGAAATTTTACATTATATTTACTTTATAATATGCAAAGTATGAATGTGCTGATATGTTTTATTAGGAAGTTAGTTTAATGAAATTATGATCAAGATTATATTAAGTATGTGCATGCTAAAAGTATTTTTTTAGTATGTTAATTTAATAATATATGAACAAGTTTAGGAAGTTGAGTGTAAAATTATATTCTAGTGATATTAAGTATGATTCATGTTATAAACTAGAGCTAGTATGTTTATGAGTTATGTGTTACATTGGGAATGTTATTATATTTAAGAATTTTTATGTTAGAACTTTATTAATATGTTTATGTTAGCCTTCAAATTAGTTAATAAGGTAGTAAGTTATTTTATGAACTTGTTCTTTTTTATTAAGTATGGTTATATGAAGAATATTGTTATTATACTTTATTTTGAGATTTAAGTTTATCCTTAAGGTTATACTAAATTTCTAAGTTATTGCGTAAAGTTTTTATTTTTGTAAGTGGTTATGTTAATTATTTAAATCTACGATTTAGTATGATAAATTAAATTAAGTCGTTCTTTTTATGTGAAAAGGGTCCAAAACACTCATAGGCCATTCGACCAATATCATATAATAAAAAAAAAGAGAGTTTGATACAACTATTTTTGTGATAATAATATATTTTATTTGCTAACTATTTGACCAAAATTTATGTAAAATGATGTAAAAGTATTTTTAGTATATTTGCCGCTCAAACTATGTGTGAAATATTGATTTTGTGACATTACAAGTTTTACTTGTTTTATAATTAGAAATATTCACTTTTGTGAAAATTATAAGTTTGACTTGTTTTAAAACTCGAAATATTGATTTTTATGAAATTATAAGTTTTATTTGTTTTATAACTATGATGTTGAATTTTGCAAACCTAATAAGTTCACTTGATTTTTGGTGAACTTGTAGAATTTTTGAAAATTTATCAAAATGATGCAATTTTAACTTGAATTTAATTAGAATATTTAATTTTTTTTTTGAAGAGAATAAAGTTTTATTTATTGTAAAGTTGGAAATGTTGATTTTGAAAACTTCTTTAAAAAGAAATAGATTTTAGTCGCTACTTGTGGAAAATATTAATTTGGAGACTATTAATAGAACATTAAGTTATTATTGTGAATTAGTGAACAATTAAAAATAAAGTTATAAATAAAATTTAATGTGTAAAAATTTAATAATAAATGTATAAAGATATAAATGTTAATTTTACGTTATGATTCAGAATCTTATTAAACAAAAGAGGTCATCTAAGTTGATCAAGGTCAAAGTCAAAGTCAAATTGTAGTAATAAAAATGTGATGTACTTGTGTGATGAATATTGATTGAATGAACCTGATAGTAAGGTAATGTCGAACCATGGACCGGCATGTAAAATCCCGGCGCCCGTGTAGGCCTGCACGTAAAATGCGGTATAAGACAGGGGGTTAGCTACCTATCCTGTAGAGCTCGAGCATAATTGTATTGGAGGGGCGACGACTCCCACCACAATTAGGGTTTTGGACTATGGTCCTCACCTAACCAAACCCTTACATATATCAGGTGTCATATTAATGTGCTTGTTGATCAGTGATAAACTTGATTAGTGTTGATGCTATGATGCATGGTAAAGTTATGAGTATTAACCAAATGAACTTATTTAAGTGTTAAGATTACTGAATTGTATAAATGGCAGTAATGTACTTCTGTCAGGATCGAGTATGGTATTTTAATGACTTAAAAGTATGGAACAGAAAAAGAATATGGTAAAAGTATACGGTGGTGTCAATTAATTATAAGTTCGTACTTAATTTATTATTTTGTAAATGTAGCGTATAATTTATGTATTTTGAGCTGGATAAGAAGTTATGCTCGGCGTTAAGCGCTGATCAATTAAAGTGCTTGTCATCCGTATCATGGATGGCAGCATTTTACAGGATTTAGTTCAGGTTCCGATCCAGGCCGCAACAATTAATATTTATCAAGAACATAGTTGCTTTTGGAATCATTATTGATGACTTGATGATGATGTATTTTTTCATTTTGAGCAAACAATATTTCTTATCAGATGTAATATTTTACTTTTGTTTTAAACAATTTCAGTTTTTATGATTTAAAGTTTTTAACAGTTCGACATTTTGAGACTTCTGCAATATTTTTGTATTAAACATTATTATTATATGTTAATTATGTATCGAGATTGCCGCTCCTGTTACAATATTACTAGTTGTAAAGTCGTACTTTGTGTAGTATTAATATATCGTATTAATGTATTATTAATTAATTATACAAGTGTAGTATAAGTATATTATTAATGGTATTAGTATATATATAGTTGTATTGGTGATTATTAGTTGTATTAATATAGTATTAATTAATATATTATTAATCATATTAGTATATTATTAGTTCTAGTATTTAATTGAGTTTTTTTTGTACGGTTGAACACATTTTTAGTACAATTAAAATCCACTAATAATAAAGAAATTTGAATAGCACAACTAGTTGTGCACTTCCCTCATAATCTATAGGTAATCGATTCAAATCTTTTAGTAGACACTTATGTTATTTTTTTAATGCCGCAAAATTTCAAAAATGTCATGTGGACCAGGGCGACGAGTTGGCTACAAGATAAGCCCGTCGCCCACACAAAAGAAAATTAAAAAACAAATGTTAATTCTAGGCGACAAGCTAGCTACGGGAAAGGAGCGTCACCCAAAAATTCTGACAAATGGTGATGAGTTGGACTATGACGCCTGGCTGTCGCTCCGCTCTTATTTCTAAAAAGAGACGTTGGAAAAGGGTGGTGAGGAGCTGGCTACGGGCATTTACGTTGCAATTTATTAACTCTCAACAATTGTAATTGTTCTTAATGTTTTAGAGAGCTAGTTTTTATTTGTAAAGCCTCAACGTTAGAATACTTTGTAAAGTATTCAGTATTTCTTTTTTGAGAGTTTGAGATTTATCTTTTAATATAAGGAAATCTGTAGACTGTTTTTCAGGAGAAGAACGTGGTGTGAGAAGATAGTAAGATCTTCTTAGTGGTATAGGTTCCATTAATAAAAGAGATTGAATCCTAAGAGTTGGCAAAGAACCCATAGATGGAGAGTACTCTATGTGTAGTCGAACGTCGATAATAAAATTATCGTGTTTTATTACTTTTGTCTACGCGCACTTACATTAACGTATTTTATTTTATATTGTTTATTTATTCAAAAAGATACATAAACACGTTAAAGAGCAGTTTCTGAAAAGGTAAGCCTTTGAAACGCCTTTTAAGCCAAATATGATAAACCGAAAGGTATGTCCACGTTTGGAAATGGTTGTACGGAGCTAGAGTTTGAGCTCTACGCATGGCGGGGGGAGGGTGGGAGTCATTGTGAGAGGGGGAGGGATGGGTGTGGTTGTCAACGTGGGGGAAGGGAAAGGTGGCTGACGTAAGGGAAGTGGTGGGAGAGAGGGACTGCTTTTTTTTTTTTTTTTTCAGTTTTTCAATTTATGTTTTTTGGATCAAATTACTTACTATAGTAGGTTGTCTATACCTATTTGGATTCTTGACGGTAGCATAACCTTAGCTCATAATATTCATGGTGATTAAAACGTATGTATTATTGTAAAGAAAAGTTAAAATATTGTATTATTCACGGTAAATTTTTTTTTTTTATAATTAAGTTCTAATTTTTATCATTGTTTAGTTCAAATCATTTGCAATTGTTTAATTTAGTTTCTACTTTGAAGAACAAGAAAGGGTGTTTTGATGTTCTTTTGGGAGTTAAGTGTAGTATTTTACACTTATTGTGCCTTCTTTGTGATTTATCGAGAGCTGTAGTTAGCGTTTTGAGGTTCAATGCAGTCATGATTTAGTAATTTGAGTTCATTTGCTATTGTATGTCTTTTCATGTCTTAACTATTGACATTCAAGTGTATTCAAGAAAGTTTCAAGCCACCTTGGTCCTCAACCATGTCTATCGAGCTTCATTGATACATAACTACATAGTTCAACATTATTTTCATAGCTCACAAAGACATTTCATGGATAAGAAGAGGTTTGAGAGTGATTTGATAATATTTGAAGTCATTTAGCATGATTTCGGGCGAGATAATGAATGCTTCGGTCGAAGTACCTATTGCAAGGGGTGTTCAAAATTATTCCATCTGAATTATCCGATCCGGAATATCTGATATCCGATTTTAAAAACCGGATAAAATATCTGGTTTTAAAAATCGGAAAAATTATCCGGTTTTTGAAAACCGTATAGTTCAAACCGGCCGGTATCCGGTTTTTAAACCAGATACCGGATTCGGATCCGGGTCATCGTTTTGGAAAAATCGGGTATCTGTATATCCGGTTTTCTACTCTTTCTATTATTTTTTTATTTTTTATTTTTAAAATATATAAAAAAATTGAATTTTTTTGTTGGTTGTTAAATTTACTAATATGTACAATTCTCAATTATAACTAAGTTGTGTAAGTAACTTATTGTTAATTAATTTAGACTTTTGAAAATCCAATCATATTTCCAAAATGATTGAAAAAATAAACTTGATTAAATAAAGAAAGTGAACTGAACTTAAATATTTATGTGGAAAAAAAATGTAAAATTGTTTTAAAAAATAATAATAATAATAAAAAACCGGGTATCCGGATTTTCGAATCCGGGTCAATTCGTTATCCGATTTTGAACACCCCTACTTCTTGCCTTCCGTATTATATTTTGGCAGTGATTTTCAAAAGTTTCCATGCTTGAATCTCTTAGTTGTTGCTTCAGTCATCTAAGGCCTAATTGAGATTTGTGGACACGTTTGATATCAGATATTATTGAATTATTATAATAAATAATACATATAATTTGAGGGTGGTAAGAGAACCAGAACTACACTAGAGTCCATAATTAAAATTGATAATTTAAAAATTTCAACAATTTGAATTAAAACTATTTTAACATATATTATCTTGGACATGTAACCAGAAGAAATTAGTTAACCGAATTTCGGTTTCAAATTGTTGAAGAATTTTTAAATAGCACATTCTTGTGAAACTATATTAAACCATCAAAAAAGAAAATTTAGTACATTAAGAACAATGAATTAAAGAAAAAAAATACTATAGGAGAAAATTGAGTTACAATTATTATATAAGATGATTAATTATAAAAGTAAAATTATATCAGAAAATCTAGATTTTCTTTGGCTTCACAATAATAGGAGTCCTAACAACATGTTTCGCATCACTCCAAACTAAACTTCCAAAAATGTAATCAGAAGAAAGAAGATTGAGATTACCTATTAAAGTAAGTTTAAATGGTACTTGTTGATTGTGTTCAGAAAATACTAGTGTGTTAGGCTCCACAATGATTGAAACTCCATGTGGGGCCTCGATGCGAGGCAGGTAAGTGCTTGGTTGTCCAACATTTTTCAACTTGCGATTGATAATTTAGATCTAATGTGCTGATATTGCGAGGACAATCATATGAATGTTGCTTACTCAACTTTTCCAATATTGTGTTGTTATGATTATTGCACAAAGGAGATTAAGATAATCATATTCATTCATGTTATAGACTAAACCAGAATCCATTGCCAAATTAGGTCGTATGTGACCCGACCCGTATGCCAAAGTTGTCGCTTCACTCACTCCATTATTATCACGTATCGGCATTCCTTTCTTATCTAAGGGGGTTTCTGCAAGTTATATATTATATTAATTAATATCAAAATATTATTTCATCCAATCATTTTTTAATAAAAAAACCCTCCACATGCGGCATGCCTATATTTTTCATTTTGGTCAATCATATAAAATCCGCTACATTTCTATTTTTAGTTAAGACTCACAATCTTTCTTTAATTCTCATCCACACATTTAGCTTGGGGCATGATCATCAATTAGGATGGGCAAAGCAGGCTATCACCCTGACCCATAATTTTTTAGAATTCAAATTTTTTTTTTCACTTATGAGGTTGATGTCATCTTGAATTAAATTTAATTTATATTTTTTTACTAAATAATATTAGTTATTAGTGCTTTTTTATAAAGAAGTAAAAATATGAACAATAAAAAAACTAAAGGAGTATAACATATATTATTTGTTACACCTTAATCTTTTAGGTGCCATTTTTAATTATTTTTTGCACAGGGGCCCAAAACTGAACGTGACAGGTGTTGAACAATTGGTTTTTTGTTGGCTTTATAGTTAGCTTTTGATTTTTTTTGTCGATCAAACTACCAATAAAAGTAACTGGTGAATGACTTTTAACCTAGCAGAATAGTTAGCTTTTATGCCAAAACCAAAGAGCTACTCTTTTTAGCTTTTCATTGACTTTTGTCCTTTAGCTTACTTTTATTAATAAATAGCCATTTTTATCTTTTTCTTGATTTACTCAAATTCTTCCCTTGTAGCAAATGCTACGAACATAGAAAGTATTACAAATCGTACCTGTAGTCATTAAAGACGATTAAATAGCGGCTGTTGACCAATCAGGGTATATCTTTTTTATTAGAGTCGCAATACTACTGACATGAGGGCTTGACATTGATGTTCCAGATTTCAGTACTATTGGCACTCTTAGGTTTTGATGATGACTGCACTTTATATAAACAAATGTATTTTTTGAGATTGTATGCAGATCGATATCCGGTCGTAATTATGATCGTTGATAGTGCCTATGACTTAGTCTATGAACGTGTACTTGTCAAAAGAATCCAAAGAAGTTAGATAAGGTATATCGCTTAGGATGTCAAATGTAGACAGGAGGTCTACTGTTTCCAAGTTTGATGATCTGACGTTACTGGAAAATCGAAACAGTGCATTGTTCCCAGACTCGAGTCTGGAGAAGACGTCTGCTGGGAAATTCTGATTAAGTTATTTTCTGATTTTTTAGTTGATGAATTAGTTAAAATTAATTTGTTGCATTAATTAATAATTAAGTTAATTGGAAAAATATTTTATAAACACCTAAAATATAACTGTGTGATTTTCTAAGTATGAAATATTTTTCTCCTTTTAAAAAGCCTTTTATCTTGGATCTAAGTTTAGTGAGTAACTAACTTACCTATTACTAGAAAAGGGGAACCGTAGCTAACTAACCTATTATTAGAAAAAGAAAAATCGTGGCTTTTACTTTTAAAATCAAGTGTATACCGATTTTACCTTTTATTAAGGGAATAACCGTAGGGTTTGACCTTGTAATTCAACATCCATATTATTCTCCTTATTCTTAGGGATAAGGGAATAATGGGTAGTTACTTCCTTTTTATTAGCTACATAAACTCTATAAATAGAGGACTTATTTGATCCTAAAAAATTGCCTTTGTAGGAGCCCTAAAATCCATACGAGAGAGATTGAAAAATTAAAAAGAAATATTTTGTTCAAAAATTGCCAATTAATTTATAATATATTCTTGTGCAACTCTTTAATTTTATCTTTAGAGAATTTATCCTTGTAAAAAGTTTTTGAGAGAATTGTTGTAACTAGACTTGGGTAAGTCTAGGGGAGAATTAAGAAAAGTTTCTAGTGAAGCTAGAAAAGAGAATAGCTTTGAGTAAAGCTAAGAAAAAGCTTCTAGTGAAACTAGAGAAGAGAATAGCTTTGAGTAAAGCTAAGAGAGAAACTTCGAGTGAAGCAAGAGAAAGAGAAAGAGAAAGAGAAGTTGGCCTAGTAAGAGAAGTTGGCCTAGTAAGAGAAGCTTCGTGTGAAGCAAGTTGTTTCATGTAATTGTAACGAATTGCCTAAAACATATTGGAGAGTTTTGAAATCCCGAGGGGTCGTGGTTTTTCCTTCTATTTAGGACTAGAAGGTTTCCACGTAAAATTGTGTTGTCTCTTTTACTTTTTGTCGCACTAAGATTAAATTTTATTTCTTCAAACTAATTCCGCAAAAACAAGGCTAAAATACTTAAACTTATTAAAACAACAATTCACCCCCCCTCTTCTTGTCGTTCCCATCTCTAACACTGTCTACAAGCACAAATGGATTTTCTTTTTTTTCTAAGGAATTAGAAGTAGCTGCTAGGATATCTACACCCGGAGCTGTTACATCAGGCTGCATGGATTTGAGAAACAAAATTGCTATGCATAATCTTTTTAAGATAATTAAAAAAACATCTTTTTTAAATTTACCTTGTAGAATGAGATAAACGTAGATAAATGATCAACACATACCTTTGAAACACCAGAACTAAAGAAGAGTGGATGAGGACCCCTTGATGAGAAATCAGCCATAATAGGAGCAGACTTTATACCTAATGAAGTTATTGCTTCACCAAAGGATACAATTGGTGTCCTAATAACATAATAAAAATTATAAAAAAATTATAATATAAGTAGCTATGAATAAAGGTTTGTGAGTACCACTTTTAAGTAAGGTCATAGGTAATCAAAGAACTTACGTGGTAGAGTTGATATAAGAAAAAAGAGTTTGAACATCATTGTAGCTAATCAAAGCAGCAGAGACGGCAGAGGGTACATTTTGGAAAATTTCAGATCCTACTTTCTCGTCCTTAACAAAGATAAGTCCAATACCTCCAGCTTTTCTAATACTAATACTTGTTATAGTTTGAACGTCAGTTGTTCCATTATAACCACATACTAATTTATATTAGAAAAGGCCATCCATTTAATTGGTTACAATTTTAGCAATTTGAGCAACTCACACGTCATTGATATTAGCTCCAGAAACGCGTGCTTCCATACCAATTATCAATGGATAAAACGTTTTTGAATCAAGAACTTGTAAATCAAAGTATTGTGATGTCTGCATAGTATTACAATACATACATTTATTCATTAATTAACTTATTATTATTATTATTATTATTATTATTATTATTATTATTATTATTATTATTATTATTATTATTATTATTATTATTATTATTATTATTATTGCTTTTTATTACCTTAATGCTTATATTGTTCCCAAGTAAGAGATTAGAAAAGAATTCTCTATCAATTGTGCTGGCAGCAACTGTTAACACCCATGGGTAGACGTTCGAAACAATCCTAAGAGTAGGTCTTGTGTTCCCAGCTGATGCAATTGTAAGGATACCATTTTCCATAGCCTGAAAACTACCAACAGCAAATGAATCCAGAAACCCTGGTTCTACACTACCCATAGAAAGATTGATAATGTCAACATTATCATCAATGGCAGCTTTAAAAGCAGCTAATACATCCATGTCGCTAGCAGCTTCTGACCAATAAACCTTGTAAGCAACAAGTCGTGCTTTGGGTGCCAGTCCCATGGCAGTTCCATTTGCTAGCCCATTCAAGCTCGCTTCGCTAACAAAACTCCCTCCTGTTGTTGGTGTGACCACCATGACCTTCCTTATCTCTAGGGCTTAGTGTATCGTTGAGCGTTATATTGTATAACTTGGCTTCTTCCAACAAACTTTTGTAGAAGTATCATGCCCCTATAAGCTTTCTGATGAACATACATAAATTATACTTCAACAAATAATACGTACCTATATATTCATTTAATATCAGTAAATTTATATATTATCAAACTTCCTAGCTACGTTTAATTGCAAGGTAGGGATAGGAAAGGGGTTCGTTAGAATTGAACCCATGGTCTACTCTTATCTGGGAAAGACCAACTGAGACAAGACTCAATTATTTAGTTATCAATTATTCCAAAATTTAAATTGAAGAATACATCAAAAATTATATATTTACCTATTTCACATGAACATTGGATCATGCTTATTCGCACAAACTCCTTTGAATTTTTTTAGAATAGGCCCTAAACTTTCGTCGAAAAAGCTAATATGTTTTGACTGCACACCTAAACATACATAAATGTATGTAATTAATTAATATGAATCTTAACATTTTCATCGTGATTTGCATAGCGTTTTGTGTAGTTTAAAAAAATTATAATTATGTAAAGTATAAAATTTCAAATTTGTCAATTCAAAGAGATGATTAAGGTTTTATATTAGTTAAATTTGATTCAATTCATCCTTCTCATTTTATACATTCCCTTCTCGTGTGTGGTTATATACTAAGATAAATTAATATTTATAAAATGAATATATATTTTTACCAGTATCAATGTTTGCTATAATCATGTTGTCTCCATATGAAGATATATTCCAAAGAGAACCTTTGATATGGAAACCTTCTTCATGCTCTTCATGTAATCCTAAGAAATCAGGCGAATGAGTTGTTGCAAGTTTTACTATTCGACTCTTAGTAATTGAAACAACTTCTGGATGCATTATAAAAATACCAAGAATATTATACTTGGTAAATCAAAGTTACGATGCTTAATTAATACTTCTTCTATATTGGAATAAATTAAAAAAATTCATACAAAAAGTAGTTAAGCTCATATGATAATAAATTCATTTATAAAGATGGATGATCTTACTAAGAAGCCACCATCCCTCTCACTTAGCCACCACCCACCACCACTCACTAGTGGAAAAAACCTCATTTGCTGCAGGTTTTGACCCCAAGCATAAGTGATAGCAGCAGATGGCTTATTTTAAATGCTGCGGTTCAAAACCGCAGCACAAAAATACATTATATGCTGCGGTTCTCCATGAACCGCAGCACATAGTGATTATTATTTGTTTTTCTTTCGTTTTATTAACAAACCATAATATTCATTTATAATAAACACAATTGAAATTACCAAATAATTCCCATAAATTCAGCGATTTATATACACTCGGCTATGAAGTTATCAATCTCATCGCTTTTGAATCATACTCCCCTCGGGTTGTGCTGGATTCCTTACTTTGTTTTGTAAAACTCCCATGTGTCTTTCAAAAGGATAACACCACCTTAAAAAAACTGGACCCAAAAGTTTGATTTCACGAACAAGATGGACAATAAGACGAACCATTATGTCAAAAAACGAAGGTGGAAAATACATCTCAAACTTGCATAAAGTTACAATAACAGCGACTTGAAGAGCATCAAGTTTAAAGGCATCAAAAACTTTACTACAAATTGTGTTGAAGAACGAACATAGCTCGGTAATAGCATATCTCACACTTTTAGCAGCATTCCACGATTTGCAATTGGTAAGAACACTTGCATCATTACATGGCAATCGTGAGATTTCTTGCTTTCCAACTTCAACTCACCATTTAGGGTCACAAATCTCTTCATGTTGGATGAGTACCCAGACGGAACCTTAATGCCATAAAAAGACTCACAAAATGCCCGCTTCTCTGCCTTGGACAATGTGTAGCAAGCTGGAGGCAAATAATTTTTTTCATTACTCATTTTCTTCTTACTGCCCTTTCTCTTGTTACTGTCACCAACTTCATCAGCTCTATTTCTTTTCTTATTCACCTTAACCTGTGGCCACAACTCCGGACGATACCCTTACATTCAAACCAATCTCGCACGGCTAACATCCTTTGTCTTACCCGAAATGTTAATGAGAGTCCCGAGTATGGCATCGCATACATTTTTCTCTATATGCATAATATCAAGACAATGCCTAACCTGTAGATCTCTCCGATATGGAATCTTCCAAAAGATTGTTCTTTTTTCCATAATCGGTCTTCACCCCCTTGCACTTACCCTGTTTTACCAAATACAGTCTCAACTCCCTTAACCTGTTCATAAACCTCAACCTCCCCGTTGAACATCTTGTTCTTCCTACGATATTGGTGATCTCGTGGGAGGAACTTTCGATGGTGCATGAATACGTGTTTGCACTTAGGAATCCACGTTGATTCCATTTCATCGATATATATTGGGCATGCTTTCTTCCCTTTGTTCTTATACTATGATAAGTTGCCATATGCCGGAAAATCATTAACGGTGCATAAAAGCATTGCACGCAAGGTGAACTCCTCATTAGCATATGCATCAAACACGGAAACGCCTTCATCCCACATCATTCTCAAATCCTCAACAAGAGGTGCAAGATATACGTCTATGTCATTGTCTGGTTGTTTAGGACCTGAGATAAGAAGAGAAAGCATAATGTACTTACGCTCCAACACAATGAAGGTGGCAAATTATAGATCACTAACAGTACCTACCAAGTACTATGTTGAGAACTAAGATTGCCGAATGGGTACATTCCATCCGTACACAGTCCGAGCCTTAAATTACGAACTTCATCCTCAAATGTCTTATGCAACCTATCAATACCCTTCCACTCCAGAGAATTAGATGGATGTGTGAGCAAGTGACCTTTCTTCACCCTATATGCATGCCACCTCAAATTTAACGCATCTTTCTTTATAGAAAACAAGTTCTTGAATCTAGGTATTATTGTAACACGATAACCCACCCCTAGGACACTCTTCTAAGTTCTCATTTTCATTCCGATACAATACACAATCATTCGACATGCATGAATCTTCTGGTACTCTAAGCCGAAAGGACACATGAGCTTTTTGGCATAATATGTCGACTTTGGAAGTTCATTTCCCTTAGGAAGCATTCCACCTAACGTTTCTAATAACATTGTGAAACTAGTGTCACTCCAATTGAACTTTGACTTAATGTTGAAAATTGTCAACATGGCTGTTAGTTTGGTGAACTTTGTACATCCAGGGTACAAAGGCTTTTGAGAAGCCTCTGTTAACAAGTCAAAAACACGAGGACGTTTTCCTAACTCATCCTCGACTTCCTCCATCATCTCATCAACACGATCTACATCCTCATCTACATTCTCTTCATCTGTCTCATACCCATCAACACGATCTACTACGTCCTCATTAAGATCCACATTATTCACATCCTTAACAACACTTTTTTCTTTGTAAACTCCCTCCTCACCATGCCAAACCCAAACATGATATTGAGGCCTAAACCCACGTCGAAGTATGTGCTCCGTAAGGACATCAACACTATCTACCTTTGATACATTGCCACACTTGACACATGGGCAATAAAAACCAACTCCCCCAGTCCTAACTTGATGTTCAACGGCAATACTACAAAATTCTAATACGCCATCAATGTTCAATGCTTCCATACATCCAAGAACGATCTTTTGTCATCCTAAGTGTGATTAATTAATTCAAAACAAAATTAATAATCACTTTTTAACATATATACTTATTTATACCAAATATATTTAATCTTAAAAATATATACTTATTTATACTAAACATATTTAACCCTAAATATATACTTTATATTTCAATTCTATATAAGCACTACATTGTATTCTAAAATAAAATCATTTAAAATAAGAAAAATTTGGCAGAAATTAATCTCAAATATCACCCGTTGGCCAAAAGTAATCCCCACTATCGATTATTTTTTAGTAATTCCAACTATTATCTAAATTTGTTTAAAACATCCACCCTTCCTAGCATACCGGCAGCAGCAAGTAAAATAGGTTTCGATTTTTTTTTTCCTTTTTTTTTAATTTTTTCTCTTAAAAAATAACCCATCTCATTCATCTATTAATCCCCTCCCTCTTCTTCTTCCCCATTACTCCTCCATTGATGAACCATCAAATGTTCAAATTATAATTCCAAAATAAGGGAAAACATATAACTATCATATAATTATAGTTTAGAAAAGATTAATTATGAAATTTCACAAAGTTCATGAATTCAATCAAATTGGGGAAAATTCTAGAGTTCAAAAAATCGAAAACGAAATTGCATTTGTGGGTTCAAAATACTCAATTAAACAACAGTCTAATTGTTAGGTAATGCAATTCAAACAAAAAAAAAAACAAATTTTCGAACAATAATTATTCAAAAATCAAACTTGTAAATCTTGATATTGAATTTGAGGAAAGAAACAAAATGGCGTGAAGAAGATGACTGCATTCGATTTTTTTATTTTTTATTTTTTTTATTTTATAAGATCTTGAATTATTTTAAGTGTCCAATACATTAAATAACTCAATTCATTATTTTTATTATCATATAATTTAAAATAATGAGTACTTATAATAATTAAAATCTAATTTTAATTATGCAATTATAATCCACATTTTAACCTCCCCTAATTGAATCGATATCATATGTTGTAGGAATTTGAAGATTTCGGAGGTTTAGTTTCAATTTGGTTTTTTTGAAAAGTTAGAGTTCATCAATGGAGGAGTAATGGAGAAGAAGAAGAAGAGGGAGAGGATTAATAGATGAAGGAGATGGATTATTTTTTAAGTGAAAAAAAAAGACAAAAAAAATCCAAACCTGTTTCACTTGCTGCTGTCGGTATGTTGGGAGGGGTGGATGCTTTGAACAAATTTTGATAATAGTTGGGATTCTTATAAAATAATCGATAGTGGGGATTATTTTTGGCCAACGGGTGATAGTTGAGATTAATTTCAGCTAATTTTCCTTAAAATAATTAACATTGTATACTTCATGCTTCATACTTCATATTCTAATTCTATATAACCAAACATATTCTAATTCTATACTTCATACATCGATATTAAGTCTAAAAATAAATCATTTAACCCTAAAAATATGTATATTCTATCTAATTCTAATAAAAACATATTTACAACAAGAAACCACATTTTTAACAAAATACACAAATAATTAACAAATTAATAACATAAACTTGAAAATGTCAAACTCACAAATAATTGATATATTTAGCACTAAATTACAAGTAAAACAATAAAAATATGAACTGGCAAATTAAAAAAATAAATAAAATTACCCTGATTTCTTGGGTTAAGTAATCTACAATGAAAAACAAAAAAAAAAAATTAGTCCTAAATTTCGTGGATTTCAAATAGCTAGCAAAGCTTAAGGGTTTAATATATTGAAAAGAGAAATTATACGGTTTTGAAGATGAACAAGTACAATGCTTTGAACAAGAAGATGAAGAATTCGTGGGTTTTTCGAATAGTTGTTCATGGGTTTTGAAGAACACAATAGTTAAGATTTTGTTTCGTGGGTTTAGCAGTTGTTTGTGGGTTGAAAAAGAACGAGGAAGGTGAATAATTCAAGAGCAGCAGTACTGGTTTTTCGTGGGTTTTAGAAGGGTTTAGCTAGCTTTTGTTAACGTTATAATGAAACAGCAGTTTAGCTTATTGAACAAGAAGAATATATGAGACGCGCGTTTTAAAAAAAAAAAATTTGCATCATATGCAGTGGTTTTCGAAGAACCGCAGCATATAATGTAATTTTCATTTTTTTTAAATGAGACTATATGTTGCGGTTTTTGGGGAACCGCAACATATAACCTATTTTTTTCATCGTTTTTTCATCCTATTTTATGCTGCATAATTGAAAAATCGCAGCATATGTGACGCAGCAAGTAAGAATTTTTCCACTAGTGACTACCAACCCCATTTCCCCCCTTCCCCCCCCAAACCTCGCCACCTTCAACTCACCACCAATTCACCCTCATAATATTGAGCCACCTTTAATCCACCACCATTTTCACCTTTCAAATCGAATTACTTAAAACAACACCAGTAGATCCAATGGAATAATCTCATTCTGCCAGAGAGGAGAGAGAGGAGCAAGAAATAGGATGTAATGTAGTTGGGGAATGGGGGTTTGCTGAGGTAGGAGGATGGGGTAGGTGTATCGGGTATGGTGTGGGTTTCAATGGTGATAATCGGGTAGGGGTGGGGTCATGGGCAAAGGGTGGAGAGTGGTGATGTAGGGTGGCAGTCTGGGAGGGTTTGACGGTGGTGATGGGGGTGGTTGAAGACATGGGCTAACAATGGTGATGAAGCCCTGGAATTGGTGGGTTTTTTTTTTTTTTGTTTTTTTTATATTTTATTTTTTAGTATTTTTATTTATAATTTGTATTTTTCCTTTATTTTTAAAAGAATTAACCTATAATTACAAGTTAACAATTGAGTAAAAAGAATTTTGGTTAAGTTACCCAAAAGTTGAGATTATTCATGGTTAATTAATGTTAAAATAGTACTCTAGATGTTAGAAACCCAACTAAACAAATTAACCTAGCAAAGAAATGATAATACATTTAAAAAGATATCAAATATGATTTCCACTAAATAAAATATTAAGTTAAAACCGATAAAAAGTTCAATAATAATGTAAATAAAAAAAAATTCTAAAATTGATTGAAAAAATACATATTGTATCATTTCGTATTTTTTGAATGTATATAAGGAGTCATTAGGTTGACAATGAAAATTACTTAATACAGAAATAGACAATGTACTCAAGCATTTTAAAAAATCAAGGGTACCATGATGATCAAACTCCTAAAAGCTATAGGAATAGACTTCCTTTGGAATTTTAAATGAATTTTAAATTCATAATAGTTATGCGTAATATTTTTATTTTATTATATTGTAGGGTTTTAACAATATTAGATGTACGACTAAAGTTTTCAAGATTTATAAAGTATATAACGCGGACTTTTAGTGAATGTGAAACATATAAGGTGGGTATACTTATGATTGGTATACTAGGGTAATTAGTCATAGTGGGTGCAGATGTGTGTGAATGTATACCCAAGTGGGCATGCATGGGTATGAAAATATTACTCACTATGTATGATAGCTAGGGGGAGGGCATATTGCATCCACCTGCCCATTTTGCCACCCCTAGCTATTAGCAAGTGATCATTTCACTATGAAACATATTCATACAATCAATTCATTTTTATAATGGAAAAATTACCATGAATAATACAATATTTTGTCAATTTTCTCAAAATATTACCAACTTTTGCTTATCCATGAATATTACCAACTTAGGGGGCTTATTTCCTAGAATAATACCAACTTTAGTTTATTAATTAATTTACTAATTTCTTTTGTCAAATAATCTTCAATAGTTTGGATTTTAACATGTTACAGATTTTCTAGGAAAACACCCCTTAAGTTGGTATTATTCATGGTTACTCAAAAGTTGATATTATTTTAGGGAAATAAGCAAAAGTTGTATTATTCCTGATAATTTTCCTTTTATAATTGATTGTTTTAATATTGTGGTAATCAATTTAATATTATAAGTGCTAAGGGATTATTTATAATTGGTCACTTTAAAATCGTAAGTAATTACTTTAGAATTAAAAATAATCACTTTAAAATTGTAAGTATACATTAGGTATGTCCAATATAATTCAAATGAAACGGTTAAACTTGTCTCCATATGGGTTTTGTATTCTAAAATTTTATAATTTATTATGAATAGTCAAAAGATTTCCCCTACCTTGAATTTCTTTTCTTGCTATTTGATTGTGTGACTTTGATTTATGTTTTTAAAAAGTGATAACCATGAAAATACTATCAATAATATATATATATATATATATATATATATATATATATATATATATATATATATATATATATATATATATATATATATATATATATATATATATATATATATATATATATATATATATATATATATATATATCGTTTATATATTTTAATTATCATTATAAAAAAGTAGAAACAATCTAGTTGTTAAGGTACTATTT
Source organism: Amaranthus tricolor (assembly GCF_026212465.1). Classification (NCBI taxonomy): domain Eukaryota; kingdom Viridiplantae; phylum Streptophyta; class Magnoliopsida; order Caryophyllales; family Amaranthaceae; genus Amaranthus; species Amaranthus tricolor. The sequence continues at coordinate 20,961,081 of NC_080053.1, forward strand.
TTAATAAGATGATCAATAATTGATTGATAGACACGAAAGACGTGCATCAATTGGTTATGTATGGATCTAATGAAATGTATCCCCTCTTCTCCTTTCTTTTCCTATTACACTAAAAATAGTCTTAATTTAAGATATAGATTATTCCTATATGAATAAGTCTAAACCAAAATTTAAAAGAGGAAAGAAAAGTAAAAATAACCTATGCAACATGAAAATAGGAAATAAGTTAATTTAGATTATTTGCCTAAATATAGTATTTCTCATGTAAAAATTATATAAGGTAAAGAAAGAAATTAAAATACTTGTGAATCATAATTTATTATTTGAAGAGTTCAAAAAGTTATAAGTATAAATATATATATAATGTTGAAGAAAAGATTTTGAAGAGAAAGCTTTAAACCAAAAAATTGCTAGCAGTAATAGATTTATAAATTTTAGACAATGTCAATTTTAATACGTTTATCTTTTCATCTCATCATCATTGTTTTGTCAACGCAAAGTGTACCTACTTTTGTTGTTCCCAAGGTGAGTAAAATATTTTCCTTAAAATTAATTAAGTTAGTATTTATTTGACATTTATTAATATATGTAGAACTATATAATTTATATGGGATCTCATTTATCGGCTAGTCCTGAGGATATTACTGATTCACACCATGCCTTGCTTTCTTCCGTATCATTAAGGTACCAAAATTGATCGTAAAATGAAAATTGCTCCAAGATTATATTTAACGTAATTTAATTTAATTTAATTTGTTTTGATGAATATTTATATATTGATCCATGTACTCAAAAGTGATTATGATCCCTCAAAGATTGTATACTCATTCAATAAATATTTTAATTGTTTTGCGGCGACTTTACAAGAAGAGGAGGCTCGCAAGCTTGCTAGTAAGATCATCCATCGTTATAAATGTATTTATTATCATATGAGCTTAACTACTTTTTGTATAAATTCTTTTTATTTATTCCAATATAGAAGAAGTATTAATTAAGCATCTTAACTTTGATTTACCAAGTATAATATTCTTGGTACTTTTACAGCGCATCCAGAAGTTGTATCAATTACTGAGAGTCGAATAGTAAAACTTGCAACAACTCATTCGCCTGATTTCTTAGGATTACATGAAGAGTATGAAGAGGGTTTCCACGTCAAAGGTTCTATTTGGAATATATCTTCATATGGAGACAACATAATTATAGCAAACATTGATTCTGGTAAAAATATATATTCAATTTATAAATATTAATTTATCTTAGTATATAACCACATACAAGAGGGGAGTATATAAAATGAGAAGGATGAATTGAATCAAATTTAACTAATATAAAACCTTAATCATCTATTTGAATTGAAAATTTTGAATTTTTATCCTTTACATAATTTTATTTTTTATAAACTACCCAAAAGGCTATGCAAGTCACGATGAAAATGTTAAGGTTCATATTAATTAATTAGATACATTTATGTATGTTTAGGTGTGCACTCAAAGCATATTAGCTTTTTCGACGAAAGTTTAGGGTCTATTCCAAAAAAGTTCAAAGGAGTTTGTGCGAATGAGCATGATCCAATATTCAAGTGTAATAGGTAATATATAATTTGTAATGTATTCTTCAATTTAAATTTTGAAATAATTGATAATTAGATAATTGAGTCTTGTCTCAGTTGGTCTTTCCCAAATAAGAGTAGACCATGGGTTCAATTCTAACGAACCCCTTTCCTTTCCCTACCTTGTAATTAAACGTAGTTAGGCAGTATGATAATATTTAAATTTACTGATATTAAATGAATATTAGGTATGTATTATTTGTTGAAGTATAATTTATTTATGTTCATCAGAAAGCTTATAGGGGCACGATACTTCTGCAAAGGTTTGTTGGAACAAGCCAAGTTATACAATATGACGCTCAACGATACACTAAGCCCTAGAGATGAAGAAGGTCATGGTAGTCACACTCTATCAACAGCAGGAGGGAGTTTTGTTAGCGATGCAAGCTTGAATGGGCTAGCAAATGGAACTGCCATGGGACTAGCACCCAAAGCACGACTTGTTGCTTACAAGGTTCATTGGTCAAGAGGTGCTAGCGAAATGGATATGTTAGCTGCTTTTGAAGCTGCTATTGATGATAATGTTGACATTATCAATCTTTCTATGGGTAGTGTAGAACCAGGGTTTCTGGATTCAGTTGCTGTTGGTAGTTTTCATGCTATGAAAAATGGTATCCTTACAATTGCATCAGCTGGGAACAAGGGACCTGCTCTTGGGACTGTTTTGAACGTCTACCCATGGGTGTTAACAGTTGCTGCCAGCACAATTGATAGAGAGTTCTTTTCTAATCTCTTACTTGGGAACAATATAACCATTAAGGTAATATAAAGCAATAAAAATAATAATAATAATAATAATAATAATAATAATAATAATAATAATAATAATAATAAGTTAATTAATAAATAAATGTATGTATTCTAATACTATGCAGGCATCACGATACTTTGATTTACAAGTTCTTGATTCAAAAACGTTTTATCCATTGATAACTGGTATAGAAGCACGCGTTTCTGGAGCTAATATCAATGATGTGTGAGTTGCTCAAATTGCTAAAATTGTAACCAATTAAATGGATGGCCTTTTCCAATATAAATTAAATTAATTAACATGTATAATTTAGGTTACATTGTCAAGATGGATCTTTAGATGCCTACAAAGTGGTCGGAAAGATAGTAGTATGTGGTTATAATGGAACAGCTGTCGTTCAAACTATAACAAGTATTACTATTAAAAAAGCTGGAGGTATTGGAGTTATCTTTGTTAAGGACGAGAAAGTAGGATCTGAAATTTTCCTAAAGTCACCCCGTGTCGTCTCTGCTGCTTTGATTAGCTACAATGATGGTCAAACTCTTTTTTCTTACATCAACTCTACCAGGTAAGTTCTTTGATTACCTATGACCTTACTTAAAAGTGGTACTCACAAACCTGTATTCATAGCTACTTATATTATAATTTTTTTATAATTTTTATTATGTTATTAGGACACCTATTGTATCCTTTGGTGAAGCAATAACTTCATTAGGCATAAAGTCTGCTCCTATTATGGCTGATTTCTCATCAAGGGGTCCTCATCCACACTATTTTAATTCTGGTGTTTCAAAGGTATGTGTTGATCATTTATCTACGTTTATCTCATTCTACAAGGTAAATTTAAAAAAGATGTTTTTCTAATTATCTTAAAAAGATTATGCATAGCAATTTTGTTTCTCAAATCCATGCAGCCTGATGTAACAGCTCCGGGTGTAGATATCCTAGCAGCTACTTCTAATTCCATAGTAAAAAAAGAAAATCCATTTCTACTCATGTCTGGAACATCAATGTCAAGCCCTCATGTCAGTGGTATTGCAGCTCTAATAAAAAAGATACACCCTGATTGGTCAACGGCCGCTATTCAATCGTCTTTAATGACTACAGGTACGAGTTGTAATACTTTCTATGTCCGTAGCATTTGCTACAAGGGAAGAATTTGAGTAAATCAAGAAAAAGATAAAAATGGCTAAAAAAAGTTTGATTTGTGGGAAAGTGGAACAAATATGTGGATGAGAGGAAAAAGATAAACGACATGTTTATAAAATGCATGTTAGTTGTAGTTGTTGGTTAAATATGTTGGCTTATTTGACCAGGTGAAGATATTTTGATAAACCAGTTGTTTAAGCAAGCTATTATGGATATTTGTTTGGCTAAAATTATTTTTATTGTTGGTTATTTATTAATAAAAGTAGGCTAAAGGACAAAAGTCAATGAAAAGCTACAAAGAGTAGCTCTTTGGTTTTTGCATAAAAGCTAACTATTCTGCTAGCTTAAAAGTCATTAACCAATTACTTTTATTGGTTGTTTGACCGACAAAAAATCAAAAGCTAACTATAAAGCCAACAAAAAGCCAATTGTTCAACACCTATCACGTTCAGTTTTGGGTCCCAATGCAAAAAATAATTAAAAATGGCACCTAAAAGATTAAGGTGTAACAAATAATATATGTTATACTCCTTTAGTTTTTTATTGTTCATATTTTTACTTCTTTATAAAAAAGCACTAATAACGAATATTATTTAGTAAAAAATGTAAATTAAATTTAATTCAAGATAATATCAACCTCTAAGTGAAAAATAAATTTTGAACTCTAGAAAATTAAGGGTCGGGGTGATAGCCTGCTTTGCCCATCGTAATTGATGGTCATGCCCTTAAGCTAAATGTGTGGATGAAAATTATAGAAGATTGTGAGTCTTAACCAAAAATAGAAATGTAGCGGATTTTATAGGATTGACCAAAATGAAAAATATAGGCATGTGGAGGGTTTTTTATTAAAAAATTGTTGGATGAAATAATATTTTGATATTAATTAATATAATATATAACTTGCAGCAACCCCTTTAGATAAGAAGGGAATGCCGATACGTGATAATGATGGAGTGAGTGAAGCGACACCTTTGGCATACGGGTCGGGTCACATACGACCTAATCTGGCAATGGATCCTGGTTTAGTTTATGACATGAATGAATATGATTATCTTAATCTCCTTTGTGCAATTAATCATAACAACACAATATTGGAAAAGTTGAGTAAGCAACATTCATATGATTGTACTCGCAATTTCAGCGCATTAGATCTAAACTATCCCTCCATATATGTTCCTGAGTTTACTGGAAACGCCATTATCAATCGCAAGTTGAAAAATGTTGCACAACCAAGCACTTACCTGCCTCGCATCGAGGCCCCACATGGAGTTTCAATCATTGTGGAGCCTAACACACTAGTATTTTCTGAACACAATCAACAAGTACCATTTAAACTTACTTTAATAGCTAATCTCAATCTTCTTTCTTCTGATTACATCTTTGGAAGTTTAGTTTGGTGTGATGCGAAACATGTTGTTAGGACTCCTATTATTGTGAAGCCAAAGAAAATCTAGATTTTCTGATATAATTTTACTTTTATAATTAATCATCTTATATAATAATTGTAACTCAATTTTGATAAACTCTCCTATACTATTTTTTTTCTTTAATTCTTTGTTCTTGATGGTTTAAAAATTTCAACAATCTGAAACTGAAATTCGGTTAACTAATTTCTTCTGGTTACATGTCCAAGTTAATATATGTTAAAATAGTTTTAATTCAAAACTTTTAAAATTGCTCATACATTATCAATTTGAATTATGGACTCTAATTTAGTTCTTGTTCTCTTACCACCCACAAATATGAAACGTGTCCACAAATCTCAATTAGGCCTTAGAGGACTGAAGTAACAACTAAGAGATTCAAGCATGGAAACTTGTGAAAATCACCGCCAAAATATAATAATGAAGGCAGCAAGGAGGGATGTTCAAAATAGGATACCGGATTGACCCGGATCCGAAAATCCGAATACCCGGTTTTTTGAATAGTGAAAATAACTATCCGTTTGCGGTCAAAAAAACAGATACCCGATCCGAATACCTTGTTTAATCTGGATCGGATACCGGATATCCAATTTATAATTTTATTATTATTATTTTTTTAAAACAATTTTACATATTTTTCCACATAAATATTTAAGTTCACTTCACTTTCTTTATTTAATCAAACTTATTTTTTAAATCATTTTGGAAATATGATTGGATTTTCAAAAGTCTAAATTAATTAACAGTAAGTACTTACACAACTTAGTTATAATTAAGAATCGTACATATTAATAAATTTAACAACCAACAAAAAAAATTTTATGAAAATTTTTTATATATATTTTAAAAATAAAAAATAAAGAATAATAGAATAAGTACAAAACCGGATATTCGTATACCCGATTTTTCCAAAACGATGACCCGGATACCGGCCGGTTTGAACTATACGGTTTTCAAAAACTGGATAATTTATCCGATTCTTAAAAACATATATGTTATCCGGTTTTTAAAATGGGATATCGGATATTCTGATTTGGATAATTCGGATCGAATAATTTTGAACACCCCTAGCAGCAGGTACTTCGACTGAAGCCTTCATTATCTCGCCCGAAATCATGCTAAATGACTTGAAATATTATCAAATCACTCTCAAACCTCTGCTTATCCATGAAAGATCTTTGAGCTACGAAAATAATCTCAAACTATGTAGTTATGAATCAATGAAGCTCGGTAGACATGGTTGAGGACCAAAACGTCTCGTAACTTTTTTGAATAAACTTGAATGTCAATCATTAAGGCATGAAAAGACATACAATAACAAATGAACTCAAATTACTAAATCATGACTGCATTGAACCTCAAAACGCTAACTACAGCTCTCGATAAACCACAAAGAACGCATAATAAGTGTAAAATACTACACTTAACTCCCAAAAGAACAACAAAATACCCTTTCTTGTTCTTCAAAGTAGAAACTAATAAATTAAACAATAACAAATGATTTGAACTAAACAATGATAAAAATTAGAACTTAATTACAAAAAAAAACATTTACCGGAAATAATACAATATTTTAACTTTTCTTTACAATAATACATACGTTTTAATCACCATGAATATTATGAGCTAAGGTTATGTTACCGTCAAGAATCCAAATAGGTATAGACAACCTACTATAGTAAGTAATTTGATCCAAAAACATAAATTGAAAAACTGAATTAAAAAAAAAAAAAAAAAAACAAAAGCAGTCCCTTTCCACCACTTCCCTTACATTAGCCACCTTTCCCTTCCTCTACGCTGACAACCACCCCCATCCCTCCCCCTCTCACAATGACTCCCACCCTCCCCCCACCATGCGTAGAGCTCAAACTCTAGCTCCGTACAACCATCTCCAAACGTGGACATACCTTTCGGTTTATTATATTTGGCTTAAAAGGCGTTTCAAAAGCTTACTTTTTCAGAAACTGCTCTTTAACGTGTTTTTGTATCTTTTTGAATAAATAAAAAATATAAAATAAAATACGTTAATGTAAGTGCGCGTAGACAAAAGTAATAAAACACGATAATTTTATTATCGATGTTCGGCTATACATAGAGTACTCTCCATCTATGGGTTCTTTGCCAACTCTTAGGATTCAATCTCTTTTATTAATGGAACCTATACCACTAAGAAGATCTTACTATCTTCTCATACCACGTTCTTCCCCTGAAAAACAGTCTACAAATTTCCTTATAATAAAAGATAAATCTCAAACTCTCAAAAAAGAAATACTGAATACTTTACAAAGTATTCTAACGTTGAGGCTTTAAAAATAAAAACTAGCTCTCTAAAACATTAAGAACAATTACAATTGTTGAGAGTTAATAAATTGCAACGTAAATGCCCGTAGCCAGCTCATCACCACCCTTTTCCAACGTCTCTTTTTAGAAATAAGTGCGCAGCGACAGCCAGGTGTCATAGTCCAACTCATCACCATTTGTCAGAATTTTTGGGTGACGCTCCTTTCCCGTAGCCAGCTCGTCACATAGAATTAACATTTGTTTTTTAATTTTCTTTTGCGTGGACGACGGGCTTATCTTGTAGCCAACTCGTCGCCCTGGTCCACGTGACATTTTTGAAATTTTGCGGCATTAAAAAAAATAACATAGGTGTCTACTAAAAGATTTGAACCGATTACCTATAGATTATGAGGCAAGTGCACAACCAGCTGTGCTATTCAAATTTCTTTATTATTAGTGGATTTTAATTGTACTTAAAATGTGTTCAACTGTACAAAAAAACTCATATAAATATTACAACTAATAATATACTAATATGATCAATAATATATTAATTAATACTTTATTAATACAACTAATAATCACCAATACAACTACATATATACTAATACAATTAATAATATACTTATACTACACTTGTACAATTAATTAATAATACACTACTACGATATATTAATACTACACAAAATACGACTTTACAGCTAGTAATATTGTACCGGGAGCGGCAACGATACATAATTAACATATAATAATAACATTTAATACAAAAACATTGTGGAAGTCTCAAAATGTCGAACTGTTAAAAACTTTAAATCATAAAAACTGAAACTATTTAAAACAAAAGTAAAATATTACATCTAATAAGAAATATTGCTTGCTCAAAATGAGAAAATACATCATCATCAAGTCATCAATAATGATACAAAAAGCAGCTAAGTTGTCGATAAATATTAATTGTTGTGGCCTGGATCAGAACCTGAACTAAATCCTGCAAAATGGTGCCATCCATGATACGGATGACAGTCGATTGAATCGGTCAATGCTTAACGTCGAGCATAACTTCCTATCCAGCTTAAGATACAGAAATTATACGCTACATTTACAAAATAATAATTTAAGTACGAACTTATAATTAATTGACACCACCGTATACTTTTACTATATTCTTTTTATGTTCCATACTTTTAAGTCATTAAGATACCATTCTCGATCCTGACAGAATTACGTTACTGCCACTTATACAATTCGGTAATCTTAACACTTAAGTAAGTTCATTTGGTTAATACTCATAACCGTACCATGAATAAGAGCATCAACACTAATCAAATTTATCACTGATCAACAAGCACATCAATATGACACTTGATATATGTAAGGGTCTGGTTAGGTGAGGACTGTAGTCCTAAACCCTAACTGTGGTGGGAGTCGTCACCCCTCCAATACTATTATGCTCGAGCTCTACAAGATAGGTAGCTAACCCCTTGTCTTACACTGCATATTACGTGCAGGACTACGCGGGCTCCGAGATTTTACATGCCGGTCCATGGTTCGACATTACCTTACTATCAGGTTCATTCAATCAATTTTCATCACACAAGTACATCACATTTTTATTACTACATGACTTTGACTTTGACTTTGATCAACTTAGGTGGCGTCTTTTATTTAATAAGATTCTTAATCAAAACGTAAAATTAGCCCTTTATATCTTGATACATTTATTATTTAATTTTTACACATTAAATTTTATTTATAACTTTATTTTTAATTGTTCACTAAATTCACACTAATAACTTAATATTCTATTAATAGTTTCCACATTAGTAGTTTTCACAAGTAGCGACCAAAATCTATTTCTCTTTAAAGAAGTTTCCAAAATCAACATTTCCAACTTTATAATAAATAAAACTTTATTCTCTTCAAAAAAAATTAAATATTATAATTAAAATTCAAGTTAAAATTGTATCATTTGGATAAATTTTCAAAATTCTACAAGTTCACCAAAAATCAATATTTCAAGTTTAGAAAAATAAGTAAACTTATTAGGTTTGCAAAAATCAACATCATAGTTATAGAGTATGTAAGTGAATGAGTAAGAGTTGGAGTGTGTAAGTGAATGTGTAAGTTGGAGTATAGAAGAAGGTTAGCTTGTGTAAGAAAATTGTGATAGCTTGTGTAAGTGATGAACATCATGGGTTACTACAGAAAGGATTTTGGTTCATCAAATTTTTGTTCTGGTATGTACAAGTGAATATACTTTAAAATAATGGGTAAATTTGATCAAGAAAATATGTAATTTACTTAGAAAATTTTGCTTAAACTACACTTAATGTTAATAATAAAAATACGACTCATTTTTATGTACAAAATAATTAAATCAAAATTAAGGTTAAAATAATAAGCAGTAATGTTAGCTTAAGGAAGAAAGGTTAAACGTAACATTTTATAAAACCACGAATATAATAATAAAATTTTACTTTTCGTACTATAAAATAATAAAATAATATTTTAGTGCTTATAAAAAGATTTTAAACAAAATAATGTTTGAAAGTTTTATATTTGAAAGAAATTACAAAATTGAAAAAGGTTTAGGACTTAAAGATGGTTTGAAATAGATAACCAAAGGATTAGAAATTTGAATTGAAAATTCGAAATAATTAAGCAAAAGATTAAGATTAAAAATTTTGAGTCTGTTATAAATATACTAAATCGATTAATAATATACTAATACTATTCTAATGAAACTAATAATACACTAATACCATATATTAATACTACACTTGTACGATTAATAATACACTAAAACGATATATAATTACTACCTTAAATACGACTTTACAACTAAAAATATAATAATACAGTTAATAATATACTAATACTATACTAATACGACTAATAATAACCTAGTATGACTGATCACATACTAATACAATTAATAATATATACCAATACTACACTTGTACGATTAATAATACACTAATACGATATATTAATACTATACTAAACATGACTTTACAACACAAAATATATTAATACTATATTAATACGACTAATAAATACACAAATACGATATATTAATACTACATTAATACGACTAATAATAACCTAACACGACTAATTATATACTAATACAATTAATAATATACTAATACTACACTTGTACGATTAATAATACACTAATACGATATATTAATGCTACACTA
>NC_080053.1:20983879-21041379 GCF_026212465.1 Amaranthus tricolor
AAGTTCACAGCAAATATAAAGCATTTATGCGACAAAGCTGTTTTGTCGCTTATTTTGTCACAAAAGGCATTTAGCGATAAAATAGACGACAAAACGCATTGTCGCTTAATTTTTGATCGCCTAAGATAGTTTTTGTCGTCTTTTTTGTTACTAAAATCTTTACAGGTTATAAAAAGAGTTCAATATTTGTCTTTATTATTAAATAATAATAGTAAATATTACCATTACTATATTTAACAATAATAACAAATATTCAATTTGTTTTTATAAATAATACATAAAAATACTATATACACACCAAAAGTGAAAAAATTAAATTTTAATTAAAAAAAATATATTACAAAATTATTTACATTAATATATATAAAAATTAAAAATTTTAATTAAAAAATTAAGCGACAAAGCGTTTTGTCACTGATTTTTTTTACTTAAATACCATTTGTTCACACGAGTAACCAAAATACCCCCACTTACTCGACTTAAAATACCCCAACTATCACTTTAACTATTACTATACTAACTTAAAATACCTCAATTATCCAGTTTTAGGTGGTCCCCCGACTACCTTTAACTTGCATGCCCAAACCAAAGGAGACAAGTAAATTGAATTGAAAATAGTATTACTCAAATCCATTGTCTATTTTTATAAGCCCTCTAACTCCAATTTATAGAGTGTCAAAACCAATATTATGATCAACCTTATAAAAATAATTTTAATAACTCTTTAATACCAAAATAATATATTCAGACATAAGATATAGACACTCATTTAGAATTTAATTTAACAATTCATTATATAAGAATCATAAAAATATATTAACTATAATATATGCTTAATGAATAATAAAACAATTTGCACCAGTTCTAATTATTTTTCTCATTAGACTAAAAAAGGTAAAGATAAAATCCGAAACCAAAAGAATTAATGGAAATAACTAACAAATTAATAGGATTGACAAATTCTCATCTAAGACGGTTTAATTTTACCATGAGACATTCTTTTTAAATTGGACTAAATAGTATAACTAAATTAATTACAACATCTATTTTAGTTGTATTATCTTTCACATGACATTTTAGATGTTAAAAAAATTGACACTGTATATATAAAAATATAGACTCAAAACCGTTATTCTTTAAAGTTTAATTTCCGCACATACGTTATTGTTTTACATATTGACTCAAAATTGTCACAGAAAACAGTTTAGAAAGGTTCCTCAATCTCTTGAGACAATCTTCCAGACAAAAATTTTAAACGGTCATACTCTCTATTTACCCCCAATTAGTATTCGACCTCCTATCAACTTTCAAAAACCAATATAGACCAATATTTATCTATTTATTGGCCAAAATATTATAATCGTACATAAGATAAAAATTATAAAATTCTAAGCAGGTTCGATATTAAACCAATAGTTAACTAAAATGAAAATATAGACTATCTAGAATTTAATTGAACAATTCATTAAATAAGCATCATAGAAATATACTAAGTATAATACATGCTTAGTGAATAATAAAAATTTTTGGCACATGTTCTAGTTGTTTTTTCCATTAGACTACACTTTTCACTCTCCACTCCACTATTATAATCACCTATTTACTATCATATACCCTCTTCACTCTCCCTTCCACTGACTCACATTTTTCAATCCATACTCTCTAAGTTTATGGTTGGTGTGCAAAATTTTAGTGTACACTAAGCCCATTTAAACACCTAACCACACTTACTACCATATATTCTCATTTAAGACGGTTTCAACATGAGATATTTTTTTTAGTCTAAGATTGACACATACTATTTAGGGGAAACTGTTAAACATAAACTAACCTTTGCTCGATCCGCTGAAAATAAACCCAACTATTGTTTATTTTTAGATAAGCCTACCTATTCGGTATAATTCCTGAAAATAAATTTAACTATTATTTATTCTTAATTCTAAACTTACAAAAAAGTTTTGAAGATTGTTATAAAAAATAGGTCGATTTATTTTTAGCAAATATACTAATAGATTAGTTTATTTAAAAATAAATAATAGGTGTGGGTTTATTTACAGTGAATCAAGCATTATTTGATTTACTATAAACAATTTACCCTATTTATTGTTCACCCTTATTCATACAAAGCCTACTCCATAAAAAAAGGTTAAGATAAAAGCCAAAACCAAAAGAATTTATTGAGAGAATTAACAAATTAAGAGGATTTAGAATAATGGCTAATCAAATACATAGTAGGGAGCCTTCTATTTCTTTAAACAATCCATGATTTTTCCTATGAAAAGAACTACAATATGATCAATACATGGCATTAACATACATCCAGAAAATTAACATATAGTTTATTTCTATCAGACTAGCTCCACAATGTAAACATAATTCTTCCATTTTGATCATTAAAGGAGTATGGCTAATAGGACTAGGCTTCTAGGTAACAAGCATTAAAGAAGCTAATATATTCTCCTTACAATTGTTCTCATTAGAAATATTTACGAAAATTACGAAAAATAGAATATTTTAGATAATAAATATATTATTTTAGTGATTGATAAATTTGATGAAGGAAATGTCATGAGTATAAAAGAACTGCAAAAATGTGATTGATAAATATTTTAGATATTTGATAAATTTAAAAAATATCAAAAGAAAGTTAGTAGTAAAAAGAACTGGAAAATATTATGATCATTATTATTAATAAAAGAACTGGAAAATAACTATGGCGAGTTCATAGAGTTTTGCCAAATGTATTAATTTAATAGGACTATAATTAATTATTACGTGACAATTTACTTTCCTAAATAAATTTAATGTTAAATTAGACAAGTATTTTTAATAAAGCCACAATTGATTGCGTGGAAATTTATTTTTCTAAACAAATATAAAACTAAATAAAATAAGTATTGAAAATTTTCATTAAATTAATCTATATACCAAAATAAGAAACTTTAAGATGATATTGGTTATTGTAATTATGCGCAATTTTTTGTAGTTTATACACAAGTACGTATTCTCTCTCAAGGTCTAGTTAATTAACTGGAGCCTTAAAAATAATACTACTCGCTGACGGTAATTAATTACGACAATTTATAGATTTAAATTTAAATTTATTTAGGAAAATAAATTGCCATGCAATTAATTATAGTCCATCGAGCTTGAACTCGGTGCATAACATCATCATCCTTGATCCATCACTTCATTGTTCTACATTTAAGCTATCTAGTTCTACAAAGTATACCTACATATAGTTGCATACTTACATTAATACACCAGAACTCTAAAATGCTAGCTACAAAATGTAAACATCCTAAAATGCTAGCTCCACAAAGCATGTTGCTATAATGTACATAACTCTACACATGACTTTTCTAAAAGGTGTATGGGTAATTAATAAGAGCATGTTTCATGGATGCTTCCATATTAAAGTTGTTCATGGGCGGGCTACCCGTCAGGCTCGACCCATTCGGCTGGAAAAATGGTCGGACATGGACAACGTTTTTTTAAAAAAAATTTAAATTTGGACGGATAATCCCCGCTCGCCAAGATAAATGGGCGGGTAGCGTCGCCAAAAAATACCCGTGGGTATACCCGCCCGCCCGCTAAGTTTAATATATTAATTATCAAATAATTAATTCTATTGATTATGAAATTGGTAGTCTACTACCTAGTACTACTAGTCTACTACATAGCCAACTTTAGTTTTTAGTGTTCATACCCATTTTAATAATTTTTTAAAATTATTATGATTGGAGATACATATGTCTGAACTTCGTACTCCGTAGTAAGATAAATTGATGATGCAATGTTTTTGTTGGATTATACAACATAATGTTTATATTCATGTAATTTGAGTATATTGAGACTTTTTATGTATTTGGAGTATTTTGGAGAATGTATTGTATTTTAATTGTTATTAAAACTTAACTTTATAATTTGTATTATATTTTAATTTTTATATAATAAATACCCGACTATACCCGCGGGTTCCGCCCGGTTTAAAATGGGCGGGTAGCGACAAAAAAATAAGCCCGCATCGGGCTTTTGAATATTTGAGCCCGCGGGTGGATTTTTTAGGTACTACTCGGTTGTTCTACAATTAAACTATCTAGCTCCACAAAGTATACCTACATATAGTTGCATACTTACATTAATACACCATAACTCTAAAATGCTAGCTACACAATGTAAACACCCTAAAATGCTAGCTCTACAAAGCATGTTGCTACAATGTACATAACTCTACACATGACTTTTCTAAAAGGTGTATGGGTAATTAATAAGAGTATGTGTCATGGATGCTTCCATATTAGAGTTGTTCATGGGCGGCCTACCCGTCAGGCTCGACCCATTCGGCTCGAAAAACGGTCGGACTTGGACAACGTTTAAAAAAAAAAATAAATTTGGACGGATAATCCCCGCCCGCCAAGATAAATGGGTGAGTAGCAACGCGAAAAAATACCCGCGGGTATACCCGCCCGCCCGCTAAGTTTAATATATTAATTATCAAATAATTAATTCTATCGATTATGAAATTAGTAGTCTACTGCCTAGTACTACTAGTCTACTACATAGCCAACTTTAGTTTATAGTGTTCATACCCACTTTAACAATTTTTTTAATTTATTATGATTGGAGAGATATATGTCTGAACTTCGTATTCCGTAATAAGATAAATCGATGATGCAATATTTTTGTTGGATTATCCAACATAATGTTTATATTCATGTAATGTATTTTGAGACTTTTTATGTATTTGGAGAATTTTGGACAATGTATTGTATTTTAATTGTTATTAAAACTTAACTTTATAATTTGTATTATATTTTAATTTTTATATAATAAATACCCGCCTATACCCGCGGGTTCCGCCTGGTTTAAAAATGGGCGGATAGCGACAAAAAAATAAGCCCACATCGGGCTTTTGAATATTTGAGCCTGCGGATGGATTTTTTAGGTACTACTCGGTCTGCTACCCGCCCAAGCTCACCCATGAAGACCTAGATATACCTCGATAATTCCCGCCCTCCAAGATAAATGGGCGGGTACATTTTCTGATTTATAACTGTATTAACTTGTAATTTAACGGCCGATTTGGTAGGTGGTAATATAATTAACAATGTTATTAAATGTCTTAATTGTCATACATTGCTATAATATGCTACGGGTTTAAATATGGTTATATACTGTTATTTACTAGTTTGAGTGACTATTGCATATGATGGATAACTATTTATGATTTAAAGTTGCTTTATTGTACTTTAAAGAATGTTAGCTTATTGTTTATGCTTATGATTGATATTCATGAATATTTTTTTATATTGTTTAGGAAAATATGGTTTAACTTTCATTAAGAGGGAGATTGAAGACTCAACTCCTTTAAATGATGATACTTAAGATAATATGATACGGATCGGGTCATAGGCCACAAAATACATTGAGTTCAATACACTCCATAGATAACTAATAAAATTTAAGTGTAAACACTTAAATTTTAACATACAAGAGAACTTACACATTATAGATATAACAATACTCATAAAAATTATGATTAAGCTTTAAAGAGATAGATGATCCTTTTGGCTCGAGAAAGACGCCAAAAAAATTATCAACTAGTCAGTGGTGAATCAACTCCTAGCCAATCATTCCGAACTCTATCATAGGCAAGAGTACATTTACAAAATGGGACACGTTGTCATCACCAACATCCATGGACGGTGATGTCGTAAGATCTGGCACCATTGATGTACCAACATCAGAGATTGAAGCTACACAAAGACTCCATAGGTGTTCACTCCTTTCCAACATTTGCATGGCTTTTTTGTTATGGAATTCCTCCATCATGTCTTGTAGAATCATATTATAACAGTTTTGTCCCATTTTAATGAGTTGTTGGCAGCATTTCACATTCATATGTGTAGTAAACAACATATCATTTTCTATAATATTGACAGCACAATCATAGCTTATTTTTGCAAAGCATGATAATAATGGAGAATCTAAAGAAGGATTGGGACTGCTACTTATATAAGATTCTGGAGAGGACACTGGGTTTAGACTTATTTCTAAACTTTCCACCGCACAAATCATTGAGATTATTAAGATCAACATTGTTATTTGATTAGCCATCTTTTTAATTTTCTGAGATTAGGAGAGATGTGGGAATTCAGCATAAATAACAAGCTAAGTCACCCCCACTATATATACACATTACAATTAGAGATGGGCTACTTTTTTTCTATTTTTTTTAAAGAAAAGAGATGGGCTACTTAAATTCTAAATCCTACTCAAAAACTCTGGTATGAGACCGTCTTACCGTAACACAAATTTAAAATGGTCCTTTCAAATTTGAACATCCAAAGTGGATATGTTTATATATAGAGTGTCAATTATTTTAACATCTAAAATGTCTTGTGAAAGATAATACAACTAAAATAGATGTTTTAATTAATTTAGTTAAACTGTTTAGTCGAATTTAATAATAATGTCTCATGTTGAAATTAAACCGTCTTAGATGAGAATTTATCAATACTCTTATGCTATGTTTGGAAATAATGATTTCATTTGCAAATATAGATTTGACTCAAATTTAGTGTTTGGCAAATAACAAAAGTTCGAATTTGAATTTAAGTCAATCCACCATCGTTATAAAAGTGGTTAAAGATAATGATTTGAGAATGACATCCTAAACCTTGTCATTCTCAAATTCTTCATTATGACTTCATAATTGAAATCATAAATTTGAAATGAAATGTTTGTTCTCTTTTGATTTTGGTTTTTATCTTTACGTTTTTTTTATGAAGTAGGTCTTATATGAATAAGAGTGAACATTGAATAGTATGCGTCAATCTTAGACTTGTAGAATGTTTGGTAGAAAGTGTGATTAGGTGTTGAATTGGTTTAGTGTATAATAAAATTTTGTGCACCAACCTTAAACTTAGGGAGTATGGGTTGAAAAATGTGAGTCAGTGGAGGGGAGAGTAAAGAAGGTATCATCATTATCATACCCAAAGTCCCGCTCTAATTAAAGCAGGGTCTATATGAGGGAAGGTAACGAACTATCCATGCTCGTACTCCCTTCATAAGGAGAACTGAAGAAATGCAATCCATTTTACCCCAAACTTGTAAGAGCCCTGCATAAAGAGGATAAAGAATGCAGATGGTATATAATAGTAAATAGATGATGGTAATAGTGTAGTGGAGAGTGAAGAGTTTAGTCTAATGAGAAAAACAATTAGAACCGGTGCAAATTATTTTATTATTCACTCACTATATGTGATACTTAATACTCTTTTCTGTTCAGCACAATTGTCCCGTTTTCATATTGTGTCAAGTCATCTCAAATGTTATATTAGACTCTCTCTCCTACACATGTGGTCCCGTTTAACTACCTAATAATCGAGTACCTAGCATTTCGGATAACCGAAAAGTCGAATACTCGGTTTTTCGAGTATCTATTTTAACGTCTCGTGTCCCGACCTGATTTATCCAGGTATCCAAATATCGGGTACTCAAATAAATTGGATTAGGATACTGGGTAGCCGTTTTTAATTATGTTGATTTTTTAAAAAATTTTTATGGTATAATTTTTATATGTAGGGCAACTACGCAATAATATTTTGCGGCATAATTTTTGTAATACAACCAAAATAAGTATTTTGTAGCAAAATTTACATTGAACAAAGATAAACTTGAAAATTAGATGATAAAGAAGTATAATATGCAGAGGATTGAGGGAGTGACGGTGTAACTTTGTAAGAAGTGACAAAGACCAAGGAAAGATTTCATTATAATATTTTTAACTTATTATTTGGTGACTATTATTTCTTACTAACAGGGCAAAAATCATTAATCATTTAGAAATATAATATTGTTTTCATTTAGGCTAACTAATGGTTTAATATCGGACGTGAATAGGATTTTATTTTTTTTATCTTATGTTTGTTTATATTATTTTGGCCAATTAAGAGTTATTAAAATTATTTTTATTAATTTGATCATAATATTAATTTTGACACTCTATAAATGGGAGTTAAAGTGCTTGTAAAAATAGAAAATGGATTTGAATAATATAAATAGATTCCTTTTGAATCCAAGTATCTAAGTTATGACCATTACAACATGATTTCATTTGCAAATATAGATTTGACTCAAATTTAGTGTTTGGCAAATAACAAAAGTTTGAATTTGAATTTGAGTCAATCCACCATCGTTATAAAAGTGGTTAAAGATAAGGATTTGAGAATGATATCCCAAACCTTGTCATTCTTTAATTCTTCATTATGACTTCATAATTGAAATCATTTATTTGAAATGAAATGTTTGTTCTCTTTTGATTTTAGTTTTTATCATACCTTTTTTTATGAAGTAGGTCTTATATGAATAAGAGTGAACATTGAATAGTATGCGTCAATCTTAGACTTGTAGAATGTTTGGTAGAAAGTGTGATTAGGTGTTGAATTGGTTTAGTGTATAATAAAATTTTGTGCACCAACCTTAAACTTAGGGAGTATGGGTTGAAAAATGTGAGTCAGTGGAGGGTAGAGTAAAGAGGGTATCATCATTATCATACCCAAAGTCCCGCTCTATTTAAAGCAGGGTCTATATGAGGGAAGGTAATGAACTATCCATGCTCGTACTCCCTTCACAAGGAGAACTGGAGAAATGTAATCGATTTTACCCCAAACTTGTAAGAGCCCTGCATAAAGAGGATAAAGAGTGAAGATGGTATATAATAGTAAATAGATGATGGTAATAGTGGAGTGGAGAGTGAAGAGTTTAGTCTAATGAGAAAAACAATTAGAACCGGTGCAAATTATTTTATTATTCACTAACCATATGTTATACTTAATACTCTCTTCTATTCAACACAATTGTCCCGTTTTAATATTGTGTCAAGTCATCTCAAATGTTATATTGGACTCTCTCTCCTACACATGTGGTCCCATTTGACTACCTAATAATTGAGTACCCAGCATTTCGGATAATCGAAAAGTCGAGTACTCGGTTTGTCGAGTATCTATTTTAACGTCCCGTGTCCCGACCCGATTTATCCAGGTATCCAAATATCGGGTACTCGAATAAATTGGATTAGGATACCGGGTAGCCGTTTTTAATTATGTTAATTTTTAAAAAATTTTTATGGTATAATATTTATATGTAAGGCAACTACTCAATAATAACTTGCGGCATAATTTTTTTAATACAACCAAAATAAGTATTTTGTAGCAAAATTTACATTGAACAAAGATAAACTTGAAAATTAGATAATAAAGAAGTATAATATGCAGAGGATTGAGGGAGTGACGGTGTAACTGTGTAAGAAGTGACAAAGACTAAGGAAATATTTCATTATAATATTTTTAACTTATTATTTGGTGCCTACTATTTCTTACTAACAGGGCAAAAATCATTAATCATTTAGAAATATAATATGGTTTTTAATATAACAGGTTGGTGGATACCCGACTCAATGTATTTTGTGGCCTATGACCTGACTTGTATCATATTATTTTTTAATATTGATCCGCCATTTAGAATTCGGATCAACAGGTGGGCATATTAGGTCAAGCAAGCCGGGTTTTTTTGAACACCCCTTGTGAGAGCCCTGCATAAAAAGAATAAAGAGTGAAGAGGGTATTTGAGTAAATAGGTGATTGTAATAGTGAAGTGGAGAGTAGAAAGTTTAGTCTAATGAGAAAAACTATTAGAAGTGGTGCAAATTATTTTATTATTCACTAAGCATATATTATACTTGATATATTTTTATGATGCTTATATAATGAATTGTTAAATTAAATTCTAGACGAGAATCTATATTTTCATTTAGGCTAACTATTGATTTAATATCGGACGTGAATAGGATTTTATTTTCTTATCTTATGTTTGTTTATATTATTTTGGTCAATTAAGAGTTATTAAAATTATTTTTATTAGTTTGATCATAATATTGGTTTTGACACTCTATAAATGGGAGTTAAAGTGCTTGTAAAAATAGAAAATGGATTTGAATAATATAAATAGATTCCATTTGAATTCAAGTATCTAAGTGATGACCATTACAACATGATCTAGTACCGAGGTAATGGAAGCAACCATGAAACATACTCCTATAACCTACACACTTTTTAGAAGAGTCATGTCACATGTGTAGAGTTATGTATAATGTACTTACAATCCCTTTCTAAGATGTGACCATTGATCATTTTTTTATTGTTTAATTTGTTAATTACATAAAATATTTTTGCTTTATATCATAATTTTTGGGCAAATTAATGTCTCATGTTGAAATTAAACCATTTTAAATGAGAATTTGTGAATCCTCTTTATAGAGTATGCCTTGTATAAATAAGAGTAAACATTAAATAGTATGCCTCATTCTTAGACTAATATGAAGTAGGATTTGTGATTAGGTCTTGTATTTTGCTTAGCATACACCGAATATATTGCACCAATTTTAAACTTAGTATGGGATGAAAAATGTAAGTAAGTGGACGGGAGAGTGAAGAGGGTATATATGATAGTTAATAGGTGATTGAATAGTGGAGCACAATAAAAGCATTAGGCATAAGCTTTATTAGACTTATTGAGAAAGTGTAAGCTAGCGTAGTGGAGAGTAAATAATATATCGTCATGGAAAACAATTAGTAAGTCGTGCAAAATATTTTTTTATTTTATTATTTTTTTTTAAGATGGTCATTACATCAAATTCGAAACAAGACTAAATTTTATTTTCACTAATTTTCTACTATTATGGGTGAATAATCACACCTATTGATTAACCATAAATAATTCCAATTTTAGAAGGTATTTTTCTAGTGTAAACTCGGATAACTTGATGATCTGTCATAGTAGGTAATTTGCTAAAAAAGTAAATTGAAAATTAATGTAAACTTTGAGAAAATTTTTGAAAATTTACATAAAAAAATTCCGAATAGGAAAAGAATCTGAAATTTTTTAAAACATTTTTCATGCATTTTTTCGACGTCTATCTTTTTTTTAATAAAAAAACTTAGTCTAAGAAGTCATCCGGTTATCGAATTTACAATGCAAAAATATCACTCAAAGTTGGAATTAATCATGGTTAATCAATAGGTAGCATTATTGTCGAAAAATCATAACAATTTTAGTTATTTTAAGTGATTTTTCCTAATTTTTATCGTATGCATGGTATATTATTTTGAATTATAAAGAGTAACTAAAAGTTAATTGTATTAGAGTATTGGATTCTAAAATTCTATAAATTGGAGTTTTACTTCTATAAATTTGGTAAATCATATGGTACTACTGCTACATATGATCTATAGTACGGAGGCAGATGGAAACATCCATGACAGTCTTATTAATTATCCATACACCTTTTAGAAGAGTCATGTTTAGAGTTATGTACATTTAACAACATACATTATGGAGCTATTATTTTAGAGTGTTTATATTGTGGAGCTAGCATTTTAGAGTTAATGTAACAACACATGTTTTAATGAATGGAATAAGTAAGTATACATTGTGGAGCTAAAATGGCTTAAATGCAGAAGAATGAGTAAGTATACATTGTCAATTTCAAGAGTTAAAAGACTAATTTCAAGAATTTGAAAATGACATTTTAAGTTATGAAATTTAACAGTTTTAAGACTTAAAAGGTCAATTTCAATACTTAAAAACCAATTTTAAGACTTAATGACCAATTGCAAGACTTAAAATTCTCATTTCAACTTTATATTTCTAAATACATTGAGTCGGATACCCACCAACGTGTTATATTAAAAACAGAATTATATTTCTAAATGATTAATGATTTTTGCCCTGTTATTAAGAAATAGTAGGCACCAAATAATAAGTTAAAAAATTTACAATGAAATCTTTCCTTAGTCTTTGTCACTTCTTACACAGTTATACCGTCACTCCCTCAATCCTCTGCATTTATACTTCTTTACCATCTAATTTTCAAGTTTATCTTTGTTCAATGTAAATTTTGCTATTTTGATTGTATTAAAGAAATTATGCCGCAAATTATTATTGTGTTGTTAACCGACATATTAAAATTATGACAAATAAATTACAAAGAAAGACAATAAATTTGATTATATATTTAATATAGTTATATTTATCCTTTTATTTGTTTATTTCGAATGAAAGGGCAAATGTTTCGTACATAAAATATACAATACAAAATTATGAGTATTTTTAATAAAAAAAAATAACATACCAATTTATGCTAATAAAAACAAATATTACATATATATATATTACAAATGTTTTGCAACTTTTAATAACAAACTTCAAAATGAAGTTTGACATAAAAATATGTAAACTTATTTGATATAATTTTAAACAAAAAAAAAATTGTTTTCCATACAAAATATAAATGACTTGCATAAAATAGTCACAAACTAATCATAACATTGCATTTAAGTAACGAATAGAATCTCTTAACCATCTCAAAATATCGAATAGACTAATTAAATAATACTCATTTAATAAATAAAATGGATAAGATTTTATAAATAATTGAAAAAACGAAAATAAAATATATATTTTCTAATAAAGTAACAACAT
Organism: Amaranthus tricolor; assembly: GCF_026212465.1. Lineage (NCBI taxonomy): Eukaryota > Viridiplantae > Streptophyta > Magnoliopsida > Caryophyllales > Amaranthaceae > Amaranthus > Amaranthus tricolor. Next base: position 20,996,426 of record NC_080053.1, read on the forward strand.
TGGAGTAAAGAAGTAGAAGAGAAAATGATTATGAGGTCAAAGCTATAGTAACTAAATAAAACAATCAATACATTATAATAACACAACACTGATATGAATTATGATAGATAGATAGATTATTAATTATTTATGAAGTAACATGCACTAATTAATAGATAATAAAACATTTATTTAACATCAAATACACTCAATAGATAACTAATAAAATTTAAGCGTAAACACTTAAATTTTAACATACAAGAGAACATACACATTATAGATAAAACCATACTCATAAAAATTATAATTAAGCTTTGAGGAGATAGATGATCCTTTTGGCTCGAGAAAGACGCACAAAATATATCAACTAGTCAGTGGTGAATCAAGTTCCAGCCAATCAATCCGATCTCTATCATAGGCAAGAGTACATTTACAAAATGGGACACGTTCTCATCACGAACATCCATGGACGGTGATGTCGTAAGATCTGGCACCATTGATGTACCAACACTAGAGATTGAAGCTACACAAAGACTCCATAGGTGCTCACTCCTTTCCAACATTTGCATGGCTTTTTGGTAATGAAATTCCTCCACCATGTCTTGTAGAATCATATTATAACAGTTTTGTCCCATTTCAATGAGTTGTTGGCAGCATTTCACATTCATATGTGTAGTAAACAACATATCGTTTCCTATAATATTGAAAGCACAATCATAGCTTATTTTTGCAAAGCATGATAATAATGAAGAATCTAAAGAAGGATTGGGACTGCTACTTATATCAGATTCCGGAGAGGACACCGGGTTTAGACTTATTTCTAAACATTCCACCGCACAAATCATCGAGATTATTAAGATCCACATTGTTATTTGATTAGCCATCTTTTTTATTTTCTGAGATTAGGAGAGATGTGGGAGTTCAGCTTAAATAACAAGCTAAGTCACCCCCACTATATATACACATTACAATTAGAGATGGGCTACTTTTTTTTTTATTTTTTATTTTTGAAAGAAAGGAGATGGGCTACTTAAATTCTAAATCCTACTCAAAAATGTAAGTAAGTGAAAGGGAGAGTGAAAGAGGGTATATATGATAGTTAATAGGTGATTGAATAGTGGAGCACAATAAAAGTATTAGGCATAAGCTTTATTAGACTTATTGAGAAAGTGTAAGCTAGCGTAGTGGAGAGTAAATAATATATCGTCATGGATAACAATTAGTAAGTCGTGCAAAATATTTTTTTATTTTATTATTTTTTTTAAGATGGTCATTACATCAAATTCGAAGCTAGACTAAATTTTATTTTCACTAATTTTCTACTATTATGGGTGAATAATTACACCTATTGATTAACCATAAATAATTCCAATTTTAAAAGGTATTTTTCTAGAGTAAACTCGGATAACTTGATGATCTGTCATAGTAAGTAATTTGCTAAAAATGTAAATTGAAAATTAATGTAAACTTAGAGAAAATTTTTTAAAATTTACATAAAAAAATTCCGAATAGTAAAAGAATCTAAAAATTTTTAAAACATTTTTCATGCATTTTTTCGACGTCTATCTTTTTTTAATAAAAAAACTTAGTCTAAGAAGTCATCCGGTTATCGAATTTACAATGGAAAAATATCACCCAAAGTTGGAATTAATCATGGTTAATAAATAGGTAGCATTATTGTAGAAAAATCATAACAATTTTAGTTACTTTAAGTGATTTTTCCTATTTTTTATCGTATGCATGGTATATTATTTTGAATTATAAAGAGTAACTAAAAGTTAATTGTATTAGAGTATTGGTTTCTGAAATTCTATAAATTGGAGTTTTAGTTTTATAAATTTGGTAAATCATATGGTACTACTGCTACATATGATCTATAGTACGGAGGCATATGGAAACATCCATGATTGTCTTATTAATTATCCATACACCTTTTAGAAGAGTCATGTTTAGAGCTATGTACATTTAACAACATACATTGTGGAGCTATTATTTTAGGATGTTTAGATTGTGGAGCTAGCATTTTAGAGTTATGGTGTGTTAATGTAACAACACATGTTTTAATGAATGGAATAAGTAAGTATACATTGTGGAACTAAAATGGCTTAAATGCAGAACAATGAGTAAGTATATATTGTCAATTTCAAGAGTTAAAAGACCAATTTCAAGAATTTGAAAATGACATTTTAAGTTATGAAATTTAACAGTTTTAAGATTTAAAAGGTCAATTTCAATACTTAAAAAACCAATTTTAAGACTTAATGACCAATTGCAAGACTTAAAATTCTCATTTCTACTTTAAAGTAGGATGACACAAACATTAAAATAGATATTAAAAACTTTAAAATTGAACTTTTAAGTCTTAAAATTGGATTTTAAAGTCTTTAAATAGTCCTTTTAAGTCTTATCATTAGTATGTCAGAGTATTTTTAAAAAATTATTGGGCTTGGGCCGGTTGCATGGCTAAGGCCGTCTCACAGGAGAGTATCTAAATTTAATGACATGCTTAATTGCTAATTATCTTTCCAAAATCTCATTTTCTTCACAAATTAAAATTAATTTATCATTTGAAAATGTGGTATTGATGGTAATGAAAAGTTGGGAACACAATTTTTTGTTATAGTCGAATTTTCATTACCATGGAAATTAAATGACATATATCATAAAAATTTAAACAATCAATAATTTCTATTACCATCAATTAATTGCAATAACCAAATAGATTATTAAAGCCATAAAGCTCCACAATGTACACATACTTTTTCCATTGATCAAAACAAAACATGTGTTGTTACATTAACACACCATAACTCTAAAGTGATCTTCAATTGTAATCATTAAAGCAGCTAATGTGTTACTACAAATTACCAAACCTAATTGTGCGTAGTACATATGCCTTCGTTTAGGAGTATGGCTAATAGGACTAGTCTTCTAGTAACAAGCATTAAAGCTACTAATATATTTTTCTTACAGTTATTCCGATCCCATAAGAAATGTTTACAAAAATTAAGAAAAATTATTTTAAATGGTAGATATATTATTTTAGAGATTGATAAATTTGATGAGGAAATGGCATAAGTATAAAAATTTTAAAAATATTAAATAAAAAGTTAGCAGCAAAAATATGGAAACAACAACTATTAACAAAGAATATTTTAATTAAGTTAGTAGAAAACATGACAATTGTGCTGAATAGAAGAGAGTATTAAGTATAACATGAGATATTTTTTTTAGTCTAAGATTGACACATACTATTTAGGGGAAACTGTTAAACATAAACTAACCTTTGCTCGATTGCTGAAAATAAACCCAACTATTGCTTATTTTTAGAAAAGCCTACCTAATCGGTATAATTGCTGAATATAAATTCAACTATTATTTATTCTTAATTATGGACTTACAAAAAAGTTTTGAAGATTGTTACAAAACTTAGGTCGATTTATTTTTAGCAAATATACTAATAGATTAGTTTATTTAAAAGTAAATAATAGGTGTGGGTTTATTTGCAGCGAATCAAGCATTATTTGATTTATTATAAACAATCTACCCTATTTAATGTTCACCCTTATTCATACAAAGCCTACTCCATAAAAAAAAGGTGAAGATAAAAGCTAAAACCAAAAGAATTCTTCTACCCAATCCTTAAAGTTCGCCACCCCCTTTTCATTTTTTCGCCACCCCCCCTTAAAATTACGTATTTGCCCCTGTAGTTTAAAAAATTACAAAAATGCCACTCCTTACAAATTTATTATTTATAATAATAATAATAATAATAATAATAATAATAATAATAAAAACAACAATAATAAAATTAAATAATAATAATAAATAAAATTAATAATAATAATAACAGTAATAATAATAATAATAATAATAATAATAATAATAATAATAATAATAATAAAAACAATAATAATTATTATTATTAAAAAAAAAAAAAAGTTGAGTCGCCCAAAATTGGGCGACTGAACCATGGTCCAGTCGCCCAATTTTGGGCGACTCAATGTTTTTTTTTTTCTTTTTGGAAAATAATAATAATAATAATAATAATAATATTAATACTAATAATAATAATTTATAGATTAATGTGGTCTATTAGCTCAGTTGGTTAGAGCGTTGTATTAATAACGTGAAGGTCACAGGTTCGAGACCTGAACAAGCCATTATTTAATGATTATTAATTTTTTATCATAAATGTGATAAAAAATTAATAATTATTAAATAATGGCTTGTGCAGGTCTCGAACCTGTGACCTTCACGTTAATAGTACAACGCTCTAACCAACTAAGCTAATAGACCACATTAATCAATAAATTATTATTATTAGTATTAATATTATTATTATTATTATTAATTTCCAAAAAGAAAAAAAAAATTGAGTCGCCCAAAATTGGGCGACTGGACCATGGTTCAGTCGCCCAGATCTGGGCGACTCAACCATGGTTCAGTCGCCCAATTTTGGGCGACTCAACTTTTTTTTTTTTTTTTGAATAATAATTATTATTATTGTTTTTATTATTATTATTATTATTATTATTATTATTATTATTATTATTATTATTATTATTATAAATAAAAAATTTGAAATGAGTGGCAAAATTGTAATTTTTAAAAAATTAGGGGCAAATTCGTAATTTCATTTGGAGGGGGGTGGCGAAAAAATGAAAAGGGTGGCGAAGTTTAGCAACACCCTTCTTCTATTGTGATCATTAAAGAAGCTAATGTGTTACTACAATTTACCCAACATAACTATACCTAGTAGTACATATGACTTCTACGTAACAAGCATTAAAGAAGCTAATATATTCTCCTTACAATTGTTCTCATAAGAAATATTTACTGAAATTATGAAAAATATAATATTTTAGATAATAAATATATTATTTTAGTGATTGAGAAATTTGATGGAGGAAATGTCATGAGTATAAAAGAATTGCAAAAATGTAATTAATAAATATTTTAGATAATTGATAAATTTTAAAAATATTAAAAGAAAGTTAGTAGTGAAAAGAACTGGAAAATATTATGATCATAATTATTAATAAAAGAACTGGAAAATAACTATGGCGAGTTCATAGAGTTTTGCCAAATGTATTAATTTAATAGGACTATAATTGATTATTGCGTGACAATTTACTTTCCTAAATAAATTTAATGTTAAATTAGACAAGTATTTTTAATAAAGCCACAATTGATTGCGTGGAAATTTATATTTATAAACAAATATAAAACTAAATAAAATAAGTATTGAAAATTTTCATTAAATTAATCTTTATACCAAAATAAGAAACTTTAAGATGATATTTGTTTTTGTAATTATGCGCAATTTTTTATAGTTGATACACAAGTACGTATTCTCTCTCAAGGTCTAGTTAATTAACTGGAGCCTTAAAAATAATACAACTCGCTGACAGTAATTAATTACAACAATTTATAGATTTAAATTTAAATTTATTTAAGAAAATAAATTGTCATGCAATTAATTATAGTCCATCGAGCTTGAACTCCGTGCATAACATCATCATCCTTGATCCATCACTAAATTGTTCTACATTTAAGCTATCTAGCTCCACAAAGTATACCTACATATAGTTGTATACTTACATTAATACACCATAACTCTAAAATGCTAGATACACAATGTAAACACCCTAAAATGCTAGCTCCACAAAGCATGTTGTTACAATATACATAACTCTACACATGACTTTTCTAAAAGGTGTACGGGTAATTAATAAGAGTATGTGTTATGGATGCTTCCATATTAGAGTTGTTCATGGGCGGCCTACTCGTCAGGCTCGACCCATTCGGCTCGAAAAACGGTCGGACATGGACAACGTTTTTAAAAAAAAATTTAAATTTGGACGAAAATCCTCGCCCGCCAAGATAAATGGGCGAGTAGCAACGCGAAAAAATACCCGCGGGTATACCCGCCCGCCCGCTAAGTTTAATATATTAATTATCAAATAATTAATTCTATCGATTATGAAATTAGTAGTCTACTGCCTAGTACTACTAGTCTACTACATAACCAACTTTAGTTTATAGTGTTCATACCCACTTTAATAATTTTTTTAATTTATTATGATTGGAGAGATATATGTCTGAACTTCGTACTCCGTAGTAAGATAAATCGATGATGCAATGTTTTTGTTGGATTTTATCCAACATAATGTTTATATTCATGTAATTTGAGTATTTTGAGACTTTTTATGTATTTGGAGAATTTTGGACAATGTATTGTATTTTAATTGTTATTAAAACTTAACTTTATAATTTGTATTATATTTTAATTTTTATATAATAAATACCCGCCTATACCCGCAGGTTCCGACCGGTTTAAAAATGGGCGGGTAGCGACAAAAAAAAAGCCCGCATCGGGCTTTTGAATATTTGAGCCCGCGGGTGGATTTTTTATGTACTACTCGGTCTGCTATCCGCCCGAACTCACCGATGAACACCTCTATTCCATACACCTCGATAATTCCCGCCCTCCAAGATAAATGGGCGGGTACATTTTCTGATTTAACTGTATTAACTTGTAATTTAACGGCCGATTTGGTAGGTGGTAATATAATTAACAATGTTATTAAATGTCTTAATCTTCATACATTGCTATAATATGCTACGGCTTTAAATATGGTTATATACATGTTTTATACTTAAAATATTATTTAGGAAAATATGGTTTAACTTTCATTACGAGGGAGATTGAAGACTCAACTCCTTTAAATGATGATACTTAAGATAATATGATACGGATCGGGTCATAGGCCACAAAATACATTGAGTCGGATACCCACGTTATATTAAAAACAAAATTATATTTCAAAATGATTAATGATTTTTGCCCTGTTAGTAAAAAATAGTAGGCACATAAGTTAAAAAATTTATATTGAAATCTTTCCTTAGTCTTTGTCACTTCTTACACAGTTATACCGTCACTCCTTCAATCCTTTGCATATTATACTTCTTTATCATCTAATTTAAAAAATAATGCCGCAAATTATTATTGTGTTTTTAACCAACATATTAAAATTATGACAAATAAATTATAAAGAAAGACAAAATATTTTATTATATATTTAATATAGTTATATTTATCCTTTTATTTGTTTATTTCGAATGAAAGGGCAAATTTTTCGTACATATAGTATACAAAACAAAATTATGAGTATTTTTAATAAAAAAAAACTACATACCAATTTATGCTAATAAAAACAAATATTACCTATATATATATATATATATATATATATATATATATATATATATATATATATATATATATATATATATATATATATATATATATATATATATATATATTACGAAGTTTTGCAACTTTTAATAACAAACTTCAAAATGAAGTTTGACATAAAATTATGTAAACTTATTTGATAAAATTTTAAACAAAAAAAATTGTTTGTCATAAAAAATATAAATGACTTGCATAAAATAGTCATAAACTAAATCATATTAGAATTAAACATTGCATTTAAGTAACCAATAGCATCTTTTAACCATCTCAAAATATCGAATAGACTAATTAAATAATAGTCATATAATAATTAAAATTGATAAGATTTTTTAAATAATAAAAAAACGAAAATAATATATATATATATATATATATATATATATATATATATATATATATATATATATATATATATATATATATATATATATATATATATATATATATATATATATTCTAATAAAGTAACAACATTGGAGTAAAGAAGTAGAAGAGAAAATGATTATGAGGTCAAAGTTATAGTAACTAAATCAAAACAATCAATACATTATAGTAAGACAACAATGAAATGAATTATGATAGCTAGATAGATAATTAATTATTTATGAAGTAACATGCACTAATTAATAGATAATAAAACATTTATTTAACATCAAATACACTCCGTCGATAACTAATAAAATTATTATTATTATTATTATTATTATTATTATTATTATTATTATTATTATTAATAAGTAAGTTTTGATTACTTATATTATTTAAATATAACCTTTATTTAGTAAGGTGGTTGAATGGCCTAGGATGTTTTTAGGGTCTTTTCACCTAATAGAACCTTGATTTAATTTCCCACAATAAATTATAAATTTAAGTAATTACCATAATCCCCTAAAAATATTCAATTTTAATAAAGTTGATGCCCTGGCCAATAGCCCACTTTACCTTTGTTAATTAAGGGTCATGCAACTCATACACACTAGTTAATGTAACTATATTAGAGCATTTAAAATTGTAATGTGTTTACTTGAAATAATTTGAATAGTAACCTATATTAGTGGTCAAAATTACTCCAATCATATAATATACTAATACAATTAAAAATATGTTAATACTATACTAATAGGAATAATAATACACTAATATATTATTTTAATACACTAATACGATTAATAATATATTGATACAATTAATAATATACTAATACTACACTTGTACTAGTAATAATATACTAATATGTTTATTAAAATATTAATACTAAACTAATACAACTACACAACTAATAATACACTTATACGATATAATAATAATACACTTACACCACTATACAACAAATTATATACAAATACGATTAATAATATATTAATACTACTGATCTAATACGACTAAAAATAGAGTAATATGACTAACTATATAATAATACTACTCTAATAATAATAATAATAATAATAATAATAATAATAATAATAATAATAAGTTAAAAAACATTAAAGTACAAGTCAATGCGCAATAAAATATAAAAGCAACACAATAAGAATCACTAAGTTATGAGTGTCTAGTGGTTGGAGTGTTGTTCGCGCCCTTACTGCAACAATTGTAGGAAATTTTGATAATTTAATTTGTGGGGAGATTATAACCATAATAGGGTTGTTTAAAAAAATTCGATCCGTTTGATCTGACACGCTAACCCTCATCGTAAATTACGGCTTTATTTTTAAAAACAAAAATATATTACTGATCGGGTCATAGGCAACAAAATAAATTTTAACTTTAAATAATATCTATTACCCTTAATTAATTCCAATAACCAAACAGATTGTTAAAGCCATAAAGCTCCACAATGTACACATACTTATTCCATTGATCAAAACAAAACATATGTTGTTACATTAACACATCATAACTCTAAAATGTTAGCTCAACAATATAGATTGCGATCATTAAAGGAGCTAATGTGTTACTACAATTAACCCAACATAACTATACGTAGTAGTACATGACTTCTTTTAGGAGTATGGCTAATAGGACTAGGCTTCTAGGTAACAAGCATTAAAGAAACTAATATATTCTCCTTATAATTTTTCTCATAAGAAATATTTACGGAAATTATGAAAAATATAATATTTTAGATAATAAATATATTATTTTAGTGATTGATAAATTTGATGGAGGAAATATCATGAGTATAAAAGAACTGGAAAATCTGATTGATAAAAATTTTAGATAATTGATAAATTTAAAAGAAAGTTAGTAATAAAAAGGACTGGAAAATATTATAATCATAATTATTAATAAAAGAACTGGAAAATAACTATGGCGACTTCTTAGAGTTTTGCCAAATGTATTAATTTAATAGGACTATAAATGATTAATGCGTGACAATTTACTTTCCTAAATAAATTTAAAGTTAAATTAGATAAGTATTTTTAATAAAGCCACTATTGATTGCGTGGAAATTTATTTTTCTAAACAAATATAAAACTAAACAAAATAAGTATTAAAAAATTTCATTAAATTAATCTTTATACCAAAATAAGAAACTTTAAGATGATATTTGTTTTTGTAATTATATGCAATTTTTATAGTTGATACACAAGTACGTATTCTCTCTCAAGGTCAAGTTAATTAACTGGAGCCTAAAAAATAATACAACTCACTGACGGTAATTAATTACAACAACTTATAGATTTAAATTTAAATTTATTTAAGAAAATAAAATGTCATGCAATTAGTTATAGTCCGTCGAGCTTGAACTCGGTGCATAACATCATCATCCTTGATCCATTACTTCATTGTTCTACATTTTAGCTATCTAGCTCCACAAAGAATACGTACATATAGTTGCATACTTACATTAATACACCATAAGTCTAAAATGCTAGCTACACAATGTAAACACCCTAAAATGCTAGCTCCACAAAGCATGTTGCTACAATGTACATAACTTTACACATGACTTTTCTAAAATGTGTATGGGTAATTAATAAGAGTATGTGTCATGGATGCTTCCATATTAGAGTTGTTCATGGACAACCTACCTGTTAGGGTCGACCCATTCGGCTCGAAAACGGTAGGACTTGGGCAACGTTTTTAAAAAAAAAAAAAATTGGACGGATAATCCCTGCCCGCCATGATAAATGGGCGGGTAGCGACACCAAAAAATACCCGTGGGTATACCCGCCCGCCCGCTAAGTTTAATATCTTAAATATCAAATAATTAATTCTACTGATTATGAAATTGATAGTCTACTGCCTAGTACTACTAGTCTACTACATAGCCAACTTTAGTTTTTATTGTTCATACCCACTTTAATAATTTTTTTAATTTATTATGATTGAAGAGATATATGTCTGAACTTCGTACTCCGTAATAAGATAAATCGATGATGCAATGTTTTTGTTGGATTATCCAACATAATGTTTATATTCATGTAATTTGAGTATTTTGAGACTTTATATGTATTTGGAGAACTTTGGACAATGTATTGTATTTTAATTGTTATTAAAACTTAACTTTATAATTTGTATTATATTTTTTGAAAATGTGGTATTGGAGTTTTAGTCTTATTAATTATCATTTGAAAATGTGAAATTGATGGTAATGAAAAGTTGGGAACACAATTTTTTGTTATGTCGAATTTTCATTACCATGGAAATTACATGACATATATCATAAAAATTTAAAAAATCAATAATTTCTATTACCATCAATTAATTCCAATAACCAAACGGATTATTAAAGCCATAAAGCTCCACAATGTACACATACTTATTCCATTTATCAAAACAAAACATGTGTTGTTACATTAACACACCATAACTCTAAAGTGATCTTCAATTGTAATCATTAAAGCAGCTAATGTGTTACTACAAATTACCCAACCTAATTGTGCGTAGTACATATGCCTTCTTTTAGGAGTATGGCTAATAGGTCTAGTCTTCTAGTAACAAGCATTAAAGCAACTAATATATTTTTCTTACAGTTATTCCTATCCCATAAGAAATGTTTATAAAAACTTGATGGAGGATATATTATTTTAGTGATTGATAAATTTGATGGAAGAAATGGTAGAAGTGTAAAAATTTTAAAAATATTAAATAAAAAGTTAGCAGTAAAAATATGGAGACAACAACTATTAAAAAAATATTTTATAGTTAGAAGAAAACATATAGGTATCATAAGCAATATAAAATGTTAATACAAAGTTAGTGGAAGATATCTGTGGATAAGTATTATTAAAATTAAAATGAATAATCACATTAATTTCATCCAAAATTTGTGATATAAATCAAAAGATTTTTTTTATGTAATTAACAAATTAAACAATGAAAAATGACAATGGAAACAACTTTGAAAGATATGCGTACTTATACATAACTCTACACATGTGACATGAGTCATGACTCTTCAAAAAGGTGTGTAGGTAATAGGAGTATGTGTCATGGCTGCTGCCATTACGCTGGGTACTAGATCTTGTGCAATGATCATAACTTGGATAGTTGGATTCAAATGGTATCTATTAATATTTTTCAAATCTATTTTCTACTTTTATTAGTGGGATATTAGATATGATAATGATACCATCTTACATTTTTCCTCCACTAGACTCGCATTTTTTAACACAACCCTAAGTTCACAGCAAATATAAAGCACTTATGCGACAAAGCTGTTTTGTCGCTTATTTTGTCACAAAAGGCATTTAGCGACAAAATAGACGACAAAACGCTTCGTCGCTTAATTTTTGATCGCCTAAGATAGTTTTTGTCGCCTATTTTGTCACTAAATTCTTTACAGGTTATAAAAAGAGTTGAATATTTGTCATTAATATTAAATAATAATAGTAAATATTACCATTATTATTTAACAATAATAACAAATATTCAATTTTTTTTTATAAATAATACATAAAAATACTATATACACACCAAAAGTGAAAAAATTAAATTAATTAAAAAAATATATATTACAAAATTATTTACATTGATATATATAAAAATTAAAAATTTTAATTAAAAAATTAAGCGACAAAGCGTTTTGTAACTTATTTTTTTACTTAAATATATCCTTTATTCACACAAGTAATGACCAAAATACCCCACTTACACTACTCAAAATACCCCAACTATCACCTTAAGAATTAATATAATAACTTAAATACCCCAATTACCCACTTTTAGGTCGTCCCCCGACTACCTTTAATTTGCATGCCCAACCCAAAGGAGACAAGTAAATTGAATTGAAAAAGTTACTATTCAAATCCATTGTCTGTTTTTATAAGCACTCTAACTCCAATTTATAGAGTGTCAAAACCAATATTATGATCAACCTTATAAAAATAATTTTAAGAACTCTTTATTACCAAAATAATATATTCAGGCATAAGATAAAAAAAAAAAAAAATCCTAATCACGTCCGATATTAAACCAATAGTTAGCCTAAATGAAAATATAGACTGTCGTTTATAATTTAATTACAACATCTATTTTAGTTGTATTATCTTTCACATGACATTTTAGATGTTAAAAAAATTGACACTCTATATAAAAAAATATAGACTCAAAACCATTATTCTTTAAAGTTTAATTTTCGCACATACGTTATTGTTTTACATATTGACTCAAAACTGTCATAGAAAACAGTTTTGAAAGGTTCCTCAATCTCTTGAGACAATCTTCCAGACAAAAATTTTAAACGGCCATACTCTCTATTCACCCACCCCCCAGCTAGTATTCGACCTTCTATCAACTTTCAAAAACCAATATAGACCAATATTTATCTATTTATTGGCCAAAATATTATAATCATACACAAGATTAAAATTATAAAATTCTAAGCAAATTCGATATTAAACCAATAGTTAACTAATAAAAATATAGACTATCTAGAATTTAATTGAACAATTCATTAAATAAGCATCATAAAAATATACTAAGTATAATACATGCTTAGTAAATAATAAAAATTTTTGACACATGTTCTAATTGTTTTTTCTATTAGACTACACTTTTCACTCTCCACTCCATCATTATAATCACCTATTTACTATCATGTACCCTCTTCACTCTCTCTTCCACTGACTCACATTTTTCAAACCATACTCTCTAAGTTTATGGTTAGTGTGCAAAATTTTAGTGTACACTAAGCCCATTTAAACATGTAACCACACTTACTACCATATATTCTCATTTAAGACGGTTTCAACATGAGATATTTTTTTTAGTCTAAGATTGACATATACTATTTAGGGGAAACTGTTAAACATAAACTAACCTTTGCTCGATCCACTGAAAATAAACCCAACTATTGTTTATTTTTCGAAAAGCCTACCTAATCGGTATAATTGTTGAAAATAAATTCAACTATTATTTATTCTTAATTCTGGACTTACAAAAAAGTTTTGAAGATTGTTACAAAACTTAAGTCGATTTATTTTTAGCAAATATACTAATAGATTAGTTTATTTAAAAATAAATAATAGGTGTGGGTTTATTTGCAGCGAATCAAGCATTATTTGATTTACTATAAATAATTTACCGTATTTATTGTTCACCCTTATTCATACAAAGCCTACTTCATAAAAAAGGTCAAGATAAAAGCTATAACCAAAAGAATTTTTCTATTGTGATCATTAAAGAAGCTAATGTGTTACTACAATTTACCCAACATAACTATACGTAGTAGTACATATGACTTCTTTTAGGAGTATGGCTAATAGGACTAGGCTTCAACGTAACAAGCATTAAAGAAGCTAATATATTGTCCTTACAATTGTTCTTATAAGAAATATTTATGGAAATTACGAAAAATAGAATATTTTAGATAATAAATATATTATTTTAGTGATTGATAAATTTGATGGAGGAAATGTCATGAGTATAAAAGAACTGGAAAATGTGATTGATAAATGGAGGAAATATATTATTCCATATAACTGTATTAACTTGTAATTTGATGGAGGAAATATATTATTCCATATACCTCGATAATTCCCGCCCTCTAAGATAAATGGGCGGGTACATTTGCTGATTTAACTGTATTAACTTGTAATTTAACAGCCGATTAGATAGATGGTAATATAATTAACAATGTTATTAAAGATTTAATTGTCATACATTGCTATAATATGCTACGGGTTTAAATATGGTTATATACTGTTATTTACTAGTTTGAGTGACTATTGCATATGATGGATAACTATTTATGATTTAATGTTGCTTTATTGTACTTCAAACAATGTTAGCTTAATGTTTATGCTTATGATTGATATTGATAAATATTTTTTTATATTGTTGATAGATTATTATTTAGGAATACTTAAAATATTATTTAGGAAAATATGGTTTAACTTTCATTAAGAGGGAGATTTAAGACTCAACTCATTTAAATGATGATAATTAAGATAATATGATACGGATCGGGTCATAGGCCACAAAATACATTGAGTCGGATACCCACCAACGCGTTATATTAAAAACAGAATTATATTTTTAAATGATTAATGATTTATATATATATACGTAGTAGTACATATGACTTCTTTTAGTAGTATGGCTATTAGGACTAGGCTTCTACGTAACAAGCATTAAAGAAGCTAATATATTCTCCTTACAATTGTTCTCATAAGAAATATTTACTAAAATAATGAAAAATATAATATTTTAGATAATAAATATATTATTTTAGTGATTGAGAAATTTGATGGAGGAATTGTCATGAGTATAAAAGAACTGCAAAAATGTGATTAATAAATATTTTAGATAATTGATAAATTTTAAAAATATTAAAAGAAAGTTAGTAGTAAAAAGAACTGGAAAATATTATGATCATAATTATTAATAAAAGAACTAGAAAATAACTATGGCGAGTTCTTAGAGTTTTGCCAAATGTATTAATTTAATAGGACTATAATTAATTATTGCGTGACAATTTACTTTCCTAAATAAATTTAATGTTAAATTAGACAAGTATTTTTAATAAAGCCACAATTGATTGCGTGGAAATTTATATTTCTAAACAAATATAAAACTAAATAAAATAAGTATTAAAAAATTTCATTAAATTAATCTTTATACCAAAATAAGAAACTTTAAGATGATATTTGTTTTTGTAATTATGTGCAATTTTTTTAGTTGATACACAAGTACGTATTCTCTCTCAAGGTCTAGTTAATTAACTGGAGCCTTAAAAATAATACAACTCGCTGACAGTAATTAATTACAACAATTTATAGATTTAAATTTAAATTTATTTAAGAAAATAAATTGTCATGCAATTAATTATAGTCCATCGAGCTTGAACTCGGTGCATAACATCATCATCCTTTATCCATCACTTCATTGTTCTACATTTAAGCTATCTAGCTCCACAAAGTATACCTACATATAGTTATATACTTACATTAATACACAATAACTCTAAAATGCTAGATACACAATGTAAATACCTTAAAATGCTAGCTCCACAAAGCATGTTGCTACAATGTATATAACTCTACACATGACTTTTGTAAAAGGTGTATGGGTAATTAATAAGAGTATGTGTCATGGATGCTTCCATATTAGAGTTGTTCATGGGCGGCCTACCCCTCAGGCTCGATACATTCGACTCGAAAAACGGTCGGACTTGAACAACGTTTTTTTAAAAAAAATTGAATTTGGACGGATAATCCCCGCCCGCCAAGATAAATGGGCGGGTAGCGACGCCAAAAAATAGCCGCGGGTATACCCGCCCGCCCGCTAAGTTTAATACATTAATTATCAAATAATTAATTCTATTGATTATGAAATTAGAAGTCTACTGCCTAGTACTACTAGTCTATTACATAGCCAACTTTAGTTTTTAGTGTTCATACCCACTTTAATAATTTTTTTTAATTTATTATGATTGGAGAGATATATGTCTGAACTTCGTACTCCATAATAAGATAAATCGATGATGTAATGTTTTTGTTGGATTATCCAACATAATGTTTAATTTCATGTAATTTGAGTATTTTGAGACTTTTTATGTATTTGGAGAATTTTGGACAATGTATTGTATTTTAATTGTTATTAAAAATTAACTTTATAATTTGTATTATATTTTAATTTTTATATAATAAATACCCGCCTATACCCGCGGGTTCTGCTCGGTTTAAAAATGGGCGGGTAGCGACAAAAAAAAAACCCGCATCGGGCTTTTGAATATTTGAGCACGCGGGTGGATTTTTTATGTACTACTCGGTCTGCTATCCGCCCAAACTCACCGATGAACACCTCTATTCCATACACCTCGATAATTCACGCCCTCCAAGATAAATGGGCGGGTACATTTTCTGATTTAACTGTATTAACTTGTAATTTAACGGCCGATTTGGTAGGTGGTAATATAATTAACAATGTTATTAAATGTCTTAATCTTCATACATTGCTATAATATGCTACGGCTTTAAATATGGTTATATACATGTTTTATACTTAAAATATTATTTAGGAAAATATGGTTTAACTTTCATTACGAGGGAGATTGAAGACTCAACTTCTTTAAATGATGATACTTAAGATAATATGATACGGATCGGGTCATAGGCCACAAAATACATTGAGTCGGATACCCACGTTATATTAAAAACAAAATTATATTTCAAAATGATTAATGATTTTTGCCCTGTTAGTAAGAAATAGTACGCACCAAATAATAAGTTAAAAAATTTATATTGAAATCTTTCCTTAATCTTTGTCACTTCTTGCACAGTTATACCGTCACTCCTTCAATCCTTTGCATATTATACTTCTTTATCATCTAATTTTCAAGTTTATCTTTGTTCAATGTAAATTTTGCTATTTTGATTGTATTAAAAAAATTATGCCGCAAATTATTATTGTGTTGTTAACCGACATATTAAAATTATGACAAATAAATTACAAAGAAAGACAATAAATTTGATTATATATTTAATATAGTTATATTTATCCTTTTATTTGTTTAATTCGAATGAAATGGCAAGTGTTTCGTACATAAAGTATACAATACAAAATTATGAGTATTTTTAATAAAAAAAATAACATACCAATTTATGCTAATAAAAACAAATATTACATATATATGTATTATGAAGTTTTGCAACTTTTAATAACAAACTTCAAAATGAAGTTTGACATAAAAATATGTAAACTTATTTGATAAAATTTTAAACAAAAAAAAAATTGTTTGTCATACAAAATATAAATGACTTGCATAAAATAGTCATAAACAAAATCATATTAAAATTAAACATTGCATTTAAGTAACCAATAGAATCTTTTAACCATCTCAAAATATCGAATAGACTTATTAAATAATACTCATTTAATAAATAAAATTGATAAGATTTTATAAATAATTAAAAAAACGAAAATAATATATATATATATATATATATATATATATATATATATATATATATATATTTATATATATATATATATATATATATATATATATATATATATATATATATATATATATATATATATATATATATATATATATATATATATATATATATATATATATATTCTAATAAAGTAACAACATTGGAGTAAAGAAGTAGAAGAGAAAATGATTATGAGGTCAAAGTTATAGTAACTAAATCAAAACAATCAATACATTATAGTAAGACAACAATGAAATGAATTATGATAGATAGATAGATAATTAATTATTTATGAAGTAACATGCACTAATTAATAGATAATAAAACATTTATTTAACATCAAATACACTCCGTCGATAACTAATAAAATTATTATTATTATTATTATTATTATTATTATTATTATTATTATTATTATTATTATTATTAATAAGTAAGTTTTGATTACTTATATTATTTAAATATAACCTTTATTTAGTAAGGTGGTTGAATGGTCTAGGATGTTTTTAGGGTCTTTTCACCTAATAGAAGCTTGATTTAATTTCCCACAGTAAATTATAAATTTAAGTAATTACCATAATCCCCTAAAAATATAGAATTTTAATAAAGCTGATGCCCTGGCCAATAGTCCACTTTACCTTTGTTAATTAATGGTCATGCAACTCATACACACTAGTAAATGTAACTATATTAGAGCGTTTCAAATTGTAATGTGTTTACTTGAATTAATTTGAATAGAAACCTATATTAGTGGTCAAAATTACTCCAATCATATATTATACTAATACAATTAAAAATATGTTAATACTATACTAATAGGAACAATAATACACTAATATGATATTTTAATACACTAATACGATTAATAATATATTGATACAATTAATAATATACTAACAATACACTTGTACAAGTAATAATATACTAATATGATTATTAAAATATTAATACTACACTAATACAACTATACAACTAATAATACACTTATACGATATAATAATACTAAACTTACACCACTATACAACAAATAATATACTAATACGATTAATAATATATTAATACTACTGATCTAATACGACTAAAAATAGAGTAAAATGTTTAATTATATAATAATACTACTCTAATAATAATAATAATAATAATAATAATAATAATAATAATAATAAGTTAAAAAACATTAAAGTATAAGTCAATGCGCAATAAAATATAAAAGTAACACAATAAGAATCACTAAGTTATGAGTGTCTAGTGGTTGGAGTGTTGTTCGTGCTTTTGCTGAAACAATTGTTGGAAATTTTGATAATTTAATGTCTGGGAAGATTACAACCATAATAGGGGTGTTTAAAAAAATCCGATCCATTTGATCCGACACGCTAACCCTCATCGTAAATTACGACTCTATTTTTAAAAATCAAAAATATATTACGGATCGGGTCATGGGCCACAAAATAAATTTTAACTTTAAATAATATCTATTATCATTAATTAATTCCAATAACCAAAGAGATTGTTAAAGCCATAAAGCTCCACAATGTACACATACTTATTCCATTGATCAAAACAAAACATGTGTTGTTACATTAACACACCATAACTCTAAAATGCTAGCTCCACAATGTAAACATAAGTGATCTTCAATTGTAATCATTAAAGCAGCTAATGTGTTACTACAAATTACCCAACCTAATTGTGCGTAGTACATATGCCTTCTTTTAGGGATATGGCTAATAGGACTAGTCTTCTAGTAACAAGCATTAAAGCAACTAATATATTTTTCTTACAGTTATTCCGATTTCATAAGAAATGTTTACAAAAATTAAGAAAAGTTATTTTAAATGGTGGATATATTTGATAAATTTGATGAGGAAATGGCATAAGTATAAAAACTTTAAAAATATTAAATAAAAAGTTAGCAGCAAAATTATGGAGATAACAACTATTAACAAAGAATGTTTTAATTAAGTTAGTAGAAAACGGGACAATGGTGCTGAATAGAAGAGAGTATTAAGTATAACACATGGTTAGTGAATAATGCACCGTTTCTAATTGTTTTTCTCATTAGACTAAAAAAGGTAAAGATAAAAACCAAAACCAAAAGAATTAATGAAAATAATTAACAAATTATGAGGATTGACAAATTCTCTTCTAAGACGGTTTAATTTCAACATGAGACATTATTTTTAAATTGGACTAAATAGTATAACTAAATTATTTAAAACATCTATTTGAGTTCTATTATCTTTCACATGACATTTTAAATGTTCAAATATTGACACTCAATATATAAAAATATCCACTTTGGATGTTCAAATTTGAAAGAACCATTTCAAATTTTTATTACGGATAGACGATCTCATACAAGAGTTTGTGAGTGGGATTTAGAATTTAAGTAGCCCATCTCTTTGCTTTCAAAAAAATGAAAAAAAAGAAAACAAAAGTAGCACATCTCTAATTGTAATGTGTATATATAGTGAGGATGACTTAGCTTGTTATTTAAGCTGAACTCCCACATCTTTCCTAATCTCAGAAAATAAAAAAGATGGCTAATCAAATAACAATATTGATCTTTATAATCTCGATGATTTGTGCGGTGAAAAGTGTAGAAATAAGTCTTAATCCGGTGTCTTCTCCAGAATCTGATATAAGTAACAATCCCAATCCTTCTTTAGATTCCCCATTATTATCATGCTTTGCAAAACTAAGCTATGATTGTGCTTCCAATATTATTGGAAACGATTTGCTGTTTACTACACATCTGGATGTGAAATGCTGCCAACAACTCATTGAAATGAGACAAAACTGTTAGAATATGATTCTAAATGACAAGATGGAGGAATTCCATGACGAAAAAGCCATGCAAATGTTGGAAAGGAGTGAGCACATGTGGAGTCTTTGTGTAGCTTCAATCTCTGGTGTGGGTACGTCAATGGTGCCAGATCTTACATCATCACCGCCCATGGAAGTTGGTGATAAGAAATTGCCCCCTTTTGTATAAGCTCTCTCAAGCCTATAATGGAGATCAGAATAATTGGCTAGAACTTGCTGAACCACTTACTAGTTGATAATTTTTTGGACGTCTTTCTCGAGCCAAAAGGATCATCTATCTCCTCAAAACCTATCATAATTTTTATGAGGATCGTTATATCTATAATGTGTATGTTCTCTAGTATGTTAAAGTTTAAGTATTTACGCTTAAATTTTATTAGTTATATATGTAGTGTATTTGGTGTGAAATAAATGTTTTATTATCTATTAATTAGTGCATGTTACTTCATAAATAATAATAATAATAATAATAATAATAATAATAATAATAATAATAATAATAATAATAATTAATTATTATTATTATTGTTATTATTATTATTATTATTATTATTCTTATTATTATTATTATTATTATTATTATTATTATTATTATTATTATTATTATTATTATTATTATTATTATTTTTATTATTATTATTAATAAGTAAGTTTTGATTACTTATATTATTTAAATAAAACCTTTATTTAGTAAGGTGGTTGAATGGCCTAGGATGTTTTTAGGGTCTTTTCACCTAATAGAACCTTGATTTAATTTCCCATAATAAATTATAAATTTAAGTAATTACCATAATCCACTAAAAATATAGAATTTTAATAAAGTTGATGCCCTGGCCAAAAGCCCACTTTACCTTTGTTAATTAAGGGTCATGTAACTATATTAGAGCGTTTCAAATTGTAATGTGTTTACTTGAATTAATTTGAATAGTAACCTATATTAGTGGTCAAAATTACTCCAATCATATAATATGCTAATACAATTCAAAATATGTTAATACTATACTAATAGGAATAATAATACACTAATATATTATTTTAATACACTAATACGATTAATAATATATTGATACAATTAATAATATACTAATACTACACTTGTACGAGTAATAATATACTAATATCATTATTAAAATATTAATACTACACTGATACAACTATACAACTAATAATACACTTATACGATATAATAATACTACACTTACACCACTATACAACAAATAATATACTAATACGATTAATAATATATTAATAGTACTGATCTAATTCGACTAAAAATAGAGTAACATGACTAACTATATAATAATACTACTCTAATAATAATAATAATAATAATAATAATAATAATAATAATAATAATAAATTATAAAACATTAAAGTATAAGTCAATGCGCAATAAAATATAAAAGTAACACAATCAGAATCACTAAATTATGAGTGTCTAGTGGTTGGAGTGTTGTTCGCGCCCTTGCTGCAACAATTGTTGGAAATTTTGATAATTTAATGGTTGGGGAGATTACAACCATAATAGGGGTGTTTAAAAAAATCCGATCCGTTTGATCTGACACGCTAACCCTCATCGTAAATTACGGCTCTATTTTTAAAAACAAAAATATATTACGGATCTGGTCATGGGTCACAAAATAAATTTTAACTTTAAATAATATCTATTACCATCAATTAATTCTAATAACCAAACGGATTGTTAAAGCCATAAAGCTCCACAATGTAAACATAAGTGATCTTCAATTGTAATCATTAAAGCAGCTAATGTGTTACTACAAATTACCCAACCTAATTGAGCGTAGTACATATGCCTTCTTTTAGGAGTATGGCTAATAGGTCTAGTCTTCTAGTAACAAGCATTAAAGCAACTAATATATTTTTCTTACAGTTATTCCTATCCCATAAGAAATGTTTATAAATATTTGATGGAGGATATATTATTTTAGTGATTGATAAATTTGATGGAGGAAATGGCAGAAGTATAAAAATTTTAAAAATATTCAATAAAAAGTTAGTAGTAAAAATATGGAGACAACAACTATTAAAAAAAAATTTTATAGTTAGTAGAAAACATATAGGCATCATAAGCAATATAAAATTTTAAAACAAAGCTAGTGGAAAATATGTATAGTTGGATAGTTGGATTCAAATGGTATATATTAATATTTTTCAAATCTATTTTCTACTTTTATTAGTGGGATATTAGATATGATGATGATACCATCTTACATTTTTCCTCCACTAGACTCACATTTTTTAACACACCCCTAAGTTCACAGCAAATATAAAGCACTTATGCGATAAAGCTGTTTTGTCGCTTATTTTGTCACAAAAGACATTTAGCGACAAAATAGACGACAAAACGCTTCGTCGCTTAATTTTTGATCGACTAAGATAGTTTTTGTCGCTTATTTTGTCACTAAAATCTTTACAGGTTATAAAAAGAGTTGAATATTTGTCATTATTATTAAATAATAATAGTAAATATTACCATTATTATTTAACAATAATAACAAATATTCAATTTGTTTTTATAAATAATAAATAAAAATACTATATACACACCAAAAGTGAAATTAATTAAATTTTAATTAAAAAAATATATTACAAAACTATTTACATTGATATATATAAAAATTAAAAATTTTAATTAAAAAATTAAACGATAAAGCGTTTTGTCACAGATTTTTTACTTAAATACGCTTTGTTTTCACAAGTAATGACCAAAATACCTCACTTACACTACTCAAAATACCCCAACTATCACCTTAACAATTAATATAATAACTTAAATACTCCAACTACCCACTTTTAGGTGGTCCCCCGACTACCTTTAATTTGCATGCCCAACCCAAAGGAGACAAGTAAATTGAATTGAAAATAGTATTATTCAAATTCATTGTCTATTTTTATAAGTCCTCTAACTCCAATTTATAGAGTGTCAAAACCAATATTATGATCAACCTTATAAAAAAATAATTTTAATAACTCTTTATTACCAAAATAATATATTCAGACATAAGATAAAAAAAACTAAAATACTAATTACGTCCGATATTAAACCAATAGTTAGCCTAAATGAAAATATAGACTCTCGTTTATAATTTAATTTAACAATTCATTACATAAGCATCATAAAAATATAATAAATATAATATATGCTTAGTGAATAAAAAAAAAATTTGCACAAGTTCTAATTGTTTTTCTCATTAGACTAAAAAAGGTAAAGATAAAATCCGAAACCAAAAGAATTAATGGAAATAACTAACAAATTAATAGGATTGACAAATTCTCATCTAAGATGGTTTAATTTAGCATGAGACATTCTTTTTAAATTGGACTAAATAGTATAACTAAATTAATTACAACATCTATTTTAGTTGTATTATCTTTCACATGACATTTTAGATGTTAAAAAAATTGACACTTACTACCATATATTCTCATTTAAGACGGATTCAACATGAGATATTTTTTTTAGTCTAAGATTGACACATACTATTTAGGGGAAACTGCTAAACATAAACTTAACCTTTGCTCGATCCTCTGAAAATAATTCCAACTATTGTTTATTTTTAGATAAGCCTACCTATTCGGTATAATTGTTGAAAATAAATTCAACTATTATTTATTCTTAATTCTGGACTTACAAAAAAGTTTTGAAGATTGTTATAAACAATAGGTCGATTTATTTTTAGCAAATATACTAATAGATTAGTTTATTTAAAAATAAATAATAGGTGTGGGTTTATTTATAGCGAATCAAGCATTATTTGATTTATTATAAACAATTTACCGTATTTATTGTTCACCCTTATTCATACAAAGCTTACTCCATAAAAAAAGGTCAAAATAAAAGCAAAAACCAAAAGAATTCTTCCATTGTGATCATTAAAGGAGCTAATGTGTTAATACAATTAACCCAACATAACTATACGTAGTAGTACATGACTTCTTTTAGGAGTATGGCAAATAGGACTAGGCTTCTAGGTAACAAGCATTAAAGAAGCTAATATATTCTCCTTACAATTTTTCTCGTAAGAAATATTTACGGAAATTATGAAAAATATAATATTTTAGATAATAAATATATTATTTTAGTGATTGATAAATTTGATGGAGGAAATGTCATAAGTATAAAAGAACTGCAAAATGTGATTGATAAATATTTTAGATAATTGATAAATTTTAAAAATATTAAAAGAAAGTTAGTAGTAAAAAGAACTAGAAAATACTATAATCATAATTATTAATAAAAGAACTGGAAAATAACTGGCGACTTCTTAGAGTTTTGCAAAATGTATTAATTTAATAGGACTATAAATGATTATTGCGTGACAATTTACTTTGCTAAATAAATTTAAAGTTAAATTAGATAAGTATTTTTAATAAAGCCACTATTGATTGCGTGGAAATTTATTTTTCTAAACAAATATAAAACTAAACAAAATAAGTATTAAAAAATTTCATTAAATTAATCTTTATACCAAAATAAGAAACTTTAAGATGATATTTGTTTTTTAATTATGCACAATTTTTTTAGTTGACACACAAGTACGTATTCTCTCTCAAGGTCAAGTTAATTAACTGGAGCCTTAAAAATAATACAACTCACTGACGGTAATTAATTACAACAACTTATAGATTTAAATTTAAATTTATTTAAGAAAATAAAATGTCATGCAATTATTTATAGTCCATCGAGCTTGAACTCGGTGCATAACATCATCATCCTTGATCAATCACTTCATTGTTCTACATTTAAGCTATCCAGCTCCACAGTACATATAGTTGCATACTTACATTAATACACCATAACTCTAAAATGCTAGCTACACAATGTAAACACCCTAAAATGCTAGCTCTACAAAGCATTTTGGTGCAATGTACATAACTCTACACATGACTTTTTTAAAAGGTGTATGGGTAATTAATAAGAGTATGTGTCATGGATGCTTCCATATTAGAGTTGTTCATGGGCGGCCTACCCGTCAGGCTCGACCCATTCGGCTCGAAAAACATTCGGACATGGACAACGTTTTTAAAAAAAAATTTAAATTTGGACGGATAATCCCCGCCCGCCAAGATAAATGGGCAGGTAGCGTCGCTAAAAAATACCAGCCGTATACCCACCCGCCCACTAAGTTTAATATATTAATTATCAAATAATTAATTCTATTATTATGAAATTAGTAGTCTACTACCTAGTCCTACTAGTCTACTACATAGCCAACTTTAGTTTTTAGTGTTCATACCCACTTTAATAATTTTTTAAAATTATTATGATTGGAGAGATATATGTCTGAACTTTGTACTCCGTAGTAAGATAAATCGATGATGCAATGTTTTTGTTGGATTATCCCAATATAATGTTTATATTCATGTAATTTGAGTATTTTGAGACTTTTTATGTATTTGGAGTATTTTGGATAATGTATTGTATTTTAATTGTTATTAAAACTTAACTTTATAATTTGTAATATATTTTAATTTTATATAATAAATACCCGCCTATAGCCGCGGGTTCCGCCCGGTTTAAAAAAGGGCGGGTAGCGACAAAAAAATAAGCCCGTATCGGGCTTTTTAATATTTGAGCCCGCGGGTGGATTTTTTAGGTACTACTCGGTTGTTCTACATTTAAGCTATCTAGCTCCACAAAGTATACCTACATATAGTTGTATACTTACATTAATACACCATAACTCTAAAATGCTAGATACACAATTTAAACACCCTAAAATGCTAGCTCCACAAAGCATGTTGCTACAATGTATATAACTCTACACATGACTTTTGTAAAAGGTTTATGGGTAATTAATAAGAGTATGTGTCATGGATGCTTCCATATTAGAGTTGTTCATGGGCGGCCTACCCCTCAAGCTCGATCCATTCGACTCGAAAAACGGTCGGACTTGGACAACGTTTTTTTAAAAAAAAAATTAAATTTGGACGGATAATGCCTGCCCGCCAAGATAAATGGGCGGGTAGCAACGCCAAAAAATACCCGCGGGTATACCCGCCCGTCCGCTAAGTTTAATATATTAATTATCAAATAATTAATTCTATTGATTATGAAATTAGTAGTCTACTGCCTAGTACTACTAGTCTACTACATAGCCAACTTTAGTTTTTAGTGTTCATACCCACTTTAATAATTTTTTTTAATTTATTATGATTGGAGAGATATATGTCTGAACTTCATACTCCGTAGTAAGATAAATTGATGATGCAATGTTTTTGTTGGATTATCCAACGTAATGTTTATATTCATGTAATTTGAGTATTTTGAGACTTTTTATGTATTTGGAGAATTTTGGACAATGTATTGTATTTTAATTGTTATTAAAACTTAACTTTATAATTTGTATTATATTTTAATTTTTATATAATAAATACCCGCCTATACCCGCGGGTTCCACCCGGTTTAAAAATGGGCGGATAGCGACAAAAAAATAAGCCCACATCGGGCTTTTGAATATTTGAGCCTGCGGGTGGATTTTTTAGGTACTACTCGGTCTGCTACCCGCCCAAGCTCACCCATGAACACCTCTATTCCATATACCTCGATAATTCCCGCCCTCCAAGATAAATGGGCGGGTACATTTTCTTATTTAAGTGTATTAACTTGTAATTTAACGGCCGATTTGATAGGTGGTAATATAATTAACAATGTTATTAAATGTCTTAATTGTCATACATTGCTATAATATGCTACGGGTTTAAATATGGTTATATATTGTTATTTACTTGTTTGAGTGACTATTGCATATGATGGATAACTATTTATGATTTAATGTTGCTTTATTGTACGTCAAAGAATGTTAGCTTATTGTTTATGCTTATGATTGATATTGATGAATATTTTTTTATATTGTTGATAGATTATTACTTGTTTTATACTTAAAATATTATTTTTTATATTGTTGATAATTATGTTAGTAAGAAATAGTAGGCACCAAAAAATAAGTTAAAAAATTTATAATGAAATCTTTCCTTAGTCTTTGTCACTTCTTACACAGTTATACCGTCACTCCCTCAATCCTCTGCATATTATACTTCTTTTATCATTTAATTTTCAAGTTTATCTTTGTTCAATGTAAATTTTGCTATTTTGATTGTATTAAAAAAATTATGCCGCAAATTATTATTGTGTTGTTAACCGACATATTAAAATTATGACAAATAAATTACAAAGAAAGACAATAAATTTTATATATTTAATATAGTTATATTTATCCTTTTATTTGGTTATTTCGAATAAAAGGGCAAATGTTTCGTACATAAAGTATACAATACAAAATTATGAGTATTTTTAATAAAAAAAATAACATACCAATTTTTAATAACAAACTTCAAAATGAAGTTTGACATAAAAATATGTAAACTTATTTGATATAATTTTAAACAAAAAAAAAAAATTGTTTGCCATACAAATATAAATGACTTGCATAAAATAGTCACAAACTTATCATAACATTGCATTTAAGTAACGAATAGAATCTTTTAACCATCTCAAAATATCGAATAGACTAATTAAATAATACTCATTTAATAAATAAAATGGATAAGATTTTATAAATAATTGAAAAAACGAAAATAAAATTTATATTTTCTAATAAAGTAACAACATTGGAGTAAAGAAGTAGAAGAGAAAATGATTATGAGGTCAAAGCTATAGTAACTAAATCAAAACAATCAATACATTATAATAACACAACACTGGTATGAATTATGATAGATAGATAGATAGATTATTAATTATTTATGAAGTAACATGCACTAATTAATAGATAATAAAACATTTATTTAACATCAAATACACTCCATAGATAACTAACAAAATTTAAGCGTAAACACTTAAATTTTAACATACAAGAGAACATACACATTATAGATAAAACAATACTCATAAAAATTATGATTAAACTTTGAAGAGATAGATGATCCTTTTGGCTCGAGAAAGACGCCCAAAATATTATCAACTTTTTAGTAGTGAATCAAGTTCCAGCCAATCAATCCGATCTTCACTATAGGCAAGAGTACATTTACAAAATGGGACACGTTCTCATCACGAACATCCATGGACGGTGATGTCGTAAGATCTGGCACCATTGATGTACCAATACCAGAGATTGAAGCTACACAAAGACTCCATAGGTGCTCACTCCTTTCCAACATTTGCATGGCTTTTTGGTTATGAAATTCCTCCACCATGTCTTGTAGAATAATATTATAACAGTTTTGTCCCAATTCAATGAGTTGTTGGCAGCATTTCACATTCATATGTGTAGTAAACAACATATCGTTTCCTATAATATTGAAAGCACAATCATAGCTTATTTTTGCAAAGCATGATAATAATGGAGAATCTAAAGAAGGATTGGGACTGCTACTTATATCAGATTCCGGAGAGGACACCGGGTTTAGACTTATTTCTAAACTTTCCACCGCACAAATTATTGAGATTATTAAGATCAACATTGTTATTTGATTAGCCATCTTTTTTATTTTCTGAGATTAGGAGAGATGTGGGAGTTCAGCTTAAATAACAAGCTAAGTCACCCCCACTATATATATACATTACAATTAGAGATGGGCTACTTTTTTATATTTTTTATTTTTGAAAGAAAGGAGATGGGCTACTTAAATTCTAAATCCTACTCAAAAATGTAAGTAAGTGGAAGGGAGAGTGAAAGAGGGTATATATGATAGTTAATAGGTGATTGAATAGTGGAGCACAATAAAAGTATTAGGCATAAGCTTTATTAGACTTACTGAGAAAGTGTAAGCTAGCGTAGTGGAGAGTAAATAATATATCTGTCATGGAAAACAATTAGTAAGTTATGCAAAATATTTTTTTATTTTATTATTTTTTTTAAGATGGTCATTACATCAAATTCGAAACTAGACTAAATTTTATTTTCACTAATTTTCTACTATTATGGGTGAATAATCACACCTATTGATTAACCATAAATAATTCCAATTTTTGAAGGTATTTTTCTAGAGTAAACTCGGATAACTTGATGATCTGTCATAGTAGGTAATTTGCTAAAAATGTAAATTGAAAATTAATGTAAATTTAGAGAAAATTTTTGAAAATTTACATAAAAAAATTCCGAATAGTAAAAGAATCTGAAAATTTTGTAAACATTTTTCATGCATTTTTTCGACGTCTATCTTTTTTTAATAAAAAAACTTAGTCTAAGAAGTCATCCGGTTATCGAATTTACAATGGAAAAAGATAACCCAAAGTTGAAATTAATCATGGTTAATCAATAGGTAACATTATTGTAGAAAAATCATAACAATTTTAGTTACTTTAAGTGATTTTTCCTATTTTTTATCGTATGCATGGTATATTATTTTGAATTATAAAGAGTAACTAAAAGTTAATTGTATGAGAGTATTGGTTTCTGAAATTCTATAAATTGGAGTTTTAGTTTTATAAATTTGGTAAATCATATGGTACTACTGCTACATATGATTGTATTAATTATACATTTAAAAATCATAACAACACATGTTTTAATGAATGGAATAAGTAAGTATACATTGTGGAGCTAAAATGGCTTAAATGCAGAACAATGAGTAAGTATACATTGTCAATTTCAAGAGTTAAAAGACCAATTTCAAGAATTTGAAAATGATATTTTAAGTTATGAAATTTAACAGTTTTAAGACTTAAAAGGTCAATTTCAATACTTAAAAAACCAATTTTAAGACTTAATGACCAATTGCAAGACTTAAAATTCTCATTTCAACTTTAAAGTAGGATGACACAAACATTAAAATAGATATTAAAAACTTTAAAATTGACTTTTTAAGTCTTAAAATTGGATTTTAAAGTCTTTAAATAGTCATTTTAAGTCTTAAAATTAGTATGTCAGAGTATTTTTTAAAAATTATTGGGCTTGGGCCGGTTGCACGGCTAAGGCCGTCTCACAGGAGAGTATCTAAATTTAATGACATGCTTAATTGCTAATTATCCTTCCAAAATCTCATTTTCTTCACAAATTAAAATTAATTTAACATTTGAAAATGTGGCATTGATGGTAATGAAAGGTTGGGAACACAATTTTTTGTTATGGTTGAATTTTCATGACCATGGAAATTACATGACATATATCATAAAAATTTAAACAATCAATAATTTCTATTACCATCAATTAATTCCAATAACCAAACAGATTGTTAAAGCCATAAAGCTCCACAATGTACACATACTTATTCCATTGATGAAAACAAAACATGTCTTGTTACATTAACACACCATAACTCTAAAATGCTAGCTCCACAATGTAAACATAAGTGATCTTCAATTGTAATCATTAAAGCAGCTAATGTGTTACTACAATTTACCCAACCTAATTGTGTGTAGTACATATGCCTTCGTTTAGGAGTATGGCTAATAGGACTAGTCTTCTAGTAGCAACCATTAAAGCAACTAATATATTTTTGTTACAGTTATTCCGATCCCATAAGAAATATTTACAAAAATTAAGAAAAATTATTTTAAGAACCATTTCAAATTTTTGTCACGGTAAGACGATCTCATACCAAAGTTATCAGTGGGATTTAGAATTTAAGTAGCCCATCTCTTTGCTTTCAAAAAATTGAAAAAAAAGAAAACAAAAGTAGCCCATCTCTAATTGCAATGTGTATATATAGTGAGGACGACTTAGCTTGTTATTTAAGCTGTTTACTGCACATATGGATGTGAAATTCTGCCAACAACTCATTGAAATGGGACAAAACTGTTATAATATCATTCCAAAAGACACGATAGAGGAATTCCATGACGAAAAAGCCATGAAAATGTTGGAAAGAAGTGAGCACATGTGGAGTCTTTGTGTAGCTTCAATCTCTGGTGTGGGTACGTCAATGGTGCCAGATCTTACATCATCATCGCCCCTGGAAGTTGGTGATAAGAAATCGCCCCCTTTTATATAAGCTCTCAAGCCTATAATGGAGATCAGAATAATTGGCTGCGACTTGCTGAACCACTTACTAGTTGATAATTTTTTAGACGTCTTTCTCGAGCCCAAAGGATCATCTATCTCCTCAAAACCTAATCATAGTTTTTATGAGTATCGTATATCTATAATGTGTATGTTCTCTAGTATGTTAAAGTTTAAGTGTTTACGCTTAAATTTTATTAGTTATCTATGTAGTGTATTTGGTGTGAAATAAATATTTTATTATCTATTAATTAGTGCATGTTACTTCATAAATAATAATAATAATAATAATAATAATAATAATAATAATAATAATAATAATAATAATAATAATAATAATTAATTATTATTATTATTATTATTATTATTATTATTATTATTATTATTATTATTATTATTAAGTAAGTTTTGATTACCTATATTATTTAAATAAAACCTTTATTTAGTAAGGTGGTTGAATGGCCTAAGATGTTTTAGGGTGTTTTCACCTAATATAACCTTGATTTAATTTCCCATAGTCAATTATAAATTTAAGTAAATTACCATAATCCCCTAAAAATATAGAATTTTAATAAAGTAGATGCCCTGGCCAATAGCCCACTTTACCTTTTTTCATTAAGGGTCATGCAACTCATACACACTAGTTAATGTTACTATATTAGAGCATTTCTGTAACATCAAATATAACTCGGGTCGTACGAAAAGAGAAGATGACCTTTTAAAAACGAGACAACTATAATCCGAGTCAAACCGGGATGTTAGAAAAATTTTTAAACGGTTTTGAAGTTAAGGAAAACGTGCGGATCGAGTTCTATTAGCGTTATTAAGAACTACTAGATAATAAGAAATTGCTAGCAGCGGATAAGAACGAAAAGTTAAATCTACTTATTACAACTTGAGAACGAAAATCGCCTCATAAAAACCAAATGTTCTTTAAACTTAATTTTGAAGTTCTTATCAAGACTTCTCTATCCTAGTAATTTATTTCTTCAAGGGACAATCCTCACTCCCCAGACCTGCAACTTAACTTACTGCTAGTCATTGCCCAGATAGGTAACAACATCATCGCAGGGTCGTTAAGACCAAAAGTACACGTCAGCAAACGTCGCATACCAAATAAATAATAACACAAGAAAAAGTTTTGAATTTATTTGCTGACAATTCACAGAACCTTATGCTTCGATCATGCTTATTAAGAATAATTATTTTTATGTAAAGGTTAGTTAGCCATACTGCTGTACTATCCAGCCATACTGCCGGTACACTCCAAACTCCATAAGTGAGACAATACATTAGAGGAAGCTAACCCCTAAGCAAGTCTCTACCATAGACACTCGCCTTACTTCGGTGCCTATGGTTAAGTATGCATACCCCCGCGGTGGCTCATAATGCCCTCATAAACCGCGAGTAATTCATTTCCACCAATTGACGTCATACTACGTTCACTTTAAAGTTAGTGAGGTCATACTACCTCTACTTATCAAAACAATGTATAAAAATTATTGATTCGAAAGATAACATTATTCGTACTATATATCCATACTTTACTTTTGTATACCATTATTATATGATACATCGGACTAATGCGAACCACGCTGCATGTACATACCTTAAGCAAGATAACTAACTCACAAGCGTCTTAATCAATTCCCGGTCACGAATCGACTTCCTACAAGGTTCAATCGTATTCGGGAAATAAGCACACATACACATTTTCCTCAAATCATCCAACATACACATATTCAATCACATCCATACCTAGAATACTACACACAATCATGAACATCTATCACATACTATAACATGATAAATACACAAAACAGGACAGCCTATACAATCTGTCCAGAAACTCAACTTAAAACTGTCAAATTGAAAATCCGACTTCACCGTTGCGTCCGGAACGCGTCAAAACCCCCGGGTACCAATTTTCATAATTTATAACATAGTATAAGTATTTTTAACTTAATTTCAAAGCCAAAAACGTTCCAAAAACACATTTTTTTCACCATTTTCAAAACCTACGGGATTTTGTCATTCCATCATTTTTTTATCACAAAAATATAAATATCAATGCTTTATGTCCTATTAAATCTAAACAACAAAATTTACATAAAAATAAATTTTTAATGAATTATTATTATATATTTTTTTCAATATAATTCTTTTTACACAAATGTTTTCACACATACACATCACATATATATATGTATATTTTTTTTTTACCAACATTATAAATTCCTTCTATTAATCAAAAATAAATAAATTTCTAACACCACATACATTTTTTTTCTATATATATATATATATTTTTTTTTCAATCATCCATCAAACAAATTCTTCACACACATGTAACATATCTAAAACCCTAAAAAAAACCATACATTAATTTAGATAGAAAAATACATCATACTTTCACACATGATTTTTAAATCATGAACAAATCATAAACCATAAAATAACACACATAAAAATCATAGAAATTTAAATTAAAACTTAAAAATAAAAACTAGATTAAGAATTACTCACAATTGCTCAAGAACAAAACACCAAAATAGATGAATCAATGGAGGATTAGGCGTGAGGTTTTTGAGGGTTTTGGGAGTGTTTTCTTACTTGCAATGGCTTGAAATGAAAAGTTGTAAGGAAAATTAAGAGATTAAGGAAATAAGGCAATTAAGGAAAATTAAGGCAATACTTATGAAAGGCAATAATTCCTTAACCTTTCAATATTCCTAAGAAGTTACTAATCTCCCATCCTTACTCCATATGGCCGGCCATCCATTCCACTTCCCATTTATTTTTATTTATTTTTTATTTTTTATTTTTTATTTTTTTTTTGAAATTAAGATAGGTTAGGAAAAAGATTTGGACTTAAAATGGTTTAAATTGCCTTAAAAGTTGAAGTCTCATGATATAACCTACTAACAAAATAAATAATAAAAAGAAATATATTCTTCTAAAAAGAATAATAATAATAATAATATTACTAGCAAATCATTTAATATATCGGAAAATATCGGGGTGTTACAATTTCAAATTGTAATGTGTTTACTTGAATTAATTTGAATAGTAACCTATATTAGTGGTCAAAATTACTCCAATCATATAATATACTAATACAATTAAAAATATGTGAATAATGTTATACTAATAGGAATAATAATACACTAATATGATATTTTAATACACTAATGCGATTAATAATATATTGATACAATTAATAATATACTAATACTACACTAGTACTAGTAATAATATACTAATATGATTATTAAAATATTAATACTACACTAATACAATTATACAACTAATAATACACTTATACGATATAATAATACTACACTTACACCACTATACAAAAAATAATATACCAATACGATTAATAATATATTAATACTACTGATCTAATACGACTAAAAATAGAGTAATATGACTAATTATATAATAATACTACTCTAATAATAATAATAAGAATAATAATAATAATAACGATAATAATAATAATAATAATAATAATAAGTTAAAAAACATTAAAGTATAAGTCAATGCGCAATAAAATATAAAAGCAACACAATAAGAATCACTAAGTTATGAGTGTCTAGTGGTTGGAGTGTTGTTCGCGCCCTTGCTGCAACAATTGTTGGAAATTTTGATAATTTAATGTGTAGGGAGATTACAACCATAATAGGGGTGTTTAAAAAATCCGATCCGTTTGATCCGACACGCTAACCCTCATCGTAAATTACGGCTCTATTTTTAAAAACAAAAATATATTACGGATCGGATCATGGACCACAAAATAAATTTTAACTTTAAATAATATCTGTTACCATCAATTAATTCCAATAACCAAATAGATTGTTAAAGCCATAAAGTTCCACAATGTACACATAATAATTCCATTGATCAAAACAAAACATGTGTTGTTACGTTAACACACCATAACTCTAAAATGCTAGCTCCACAATGTAAACATAAGTGATCTTCAATTGTAATCATTAAAGCAGCTAATGTGTTACTACAAATTACCCAAATAATCAATAGATTTTTTTTATGTAATTAACAAATTAAACAATGAAATAAGACAATGAGAACAACTTTGAAAGAAATGGGTACTTATACGTAACTCTACACTTGGATAGTTGGATTCAAATGGTATCTATTAATATTTTTCAAATCTTTTTTCTACTTTTATTAGTGAGATATTAGATATGATGATGATACCATCTTACATTTTTCTTTCACTAGACTCGCATTTTTTAACACACCCCTAAGTTCACAGCAAATATAAAGTACTTATGCGAAAAAGCTGTTTTGTCGCTTATTTTGTCACAAAGGGCATTTAGCGACAAAATAGACGACAAAACGCTTCGTCGCTTAATTTTTGATCGCCTAAGATAGTTTTTGTCGCCTATTTTTTCACTAAAATCTTTACAGGTTATAAAAAGAGTTGAATATTTGTCATTATTATTAAATAATAATAGTAAATATTACCATTATTATTTAACAATAATAACAAATATTCAATTTGTTTTTATAAATAATACATAAAAATACTATATACACACCAAAAGTGAAAAAATTAAATTAATTAAAAAAATATATATTACAAAATTATTTACATTGATATATATATAAATTAAAAATTTTAATTAAAAAATTAAGCGACAAAGCGTTTTGTAACTTATTTTTTTACTTAAATATTTTCTTTGTTCACATAAATAATGACCAAAATACCCCACTTACACTACTCAAAATACCCCAACCATCACCTTAAGAATTTATATAATAACTTAAATACCCCAATTACCCACTTTTAGGTGGTCCCCCGACTATCTTTGATTTGCATGCCCAACCCAAAGGAGACAAGTAAATTGAATTGAAAAAGGTACTATTCAAATCCATTGTCTATTATTATAAGCACTCTAACTCCAATTTATAGAGTGTCAAAACCAATATTATAATCAACGTTATAAAAATAATTTTAAGAACTCTTTATTACCAAAATAACATATTCAGGCATAAGATAAAAAAAACTAAAATCCTAATCACGTCCCATATTAAACTAATAGTTAGCCTAAATGAAAATATAGACTCTCGTTTATAATTTAATTACAACATCTATTTTAGTTGTATTATCTTTCACATGACATTTTAGATGTTAAAAAAATTGACACTCTATATATAAAAATATAGACTCAAAACCGTTATTCTTTAAAGTTTAATTTTCGCACATACATTATTGTTTTACATATTGACTCAAAACTGTCACAGAAAACAGTTTTGAAAGGTTACTCAATCTCTTGAGACAATCTTCCAGACAAAAATTTTAAACGGTCATACTCTCTATTCACTCCCCCAGCTAGTATTCGACCTTCTATCAACTTTCAAAAACCAATATAGACCAATATTTATCTATTTATTGGCCATAATATTATAATCATACTAAAGATAAACATTATAAAATTCTAAGCAAGTTCGATATTAAACCAATAGTTAACTAAATAAAATTATAGACTATCTAGAATTTAATTGAACAATTCATTAAATAAGCATCATAAAAATATACTAAGTATAATACATGCATAGTAAATAATAAAAAAATTTGACACATGTTCTAATTGTTTTTTCTATTAGACTACACTTTTCACTCTCCACTTCATCATTATAATCACCTATTTACTATCATATACCCTCTTCACTCTCCCTTCCACTGACTTACATTTTTCAATCCATACTCTCTAAGTTTATGGTTGGTGTGCAAAATTTTAGTGTATACTAAGCCCATTTAAACATCTAACCACACTTACTACCATATATTCTCATTTAAGAAGGTTTCAACATGAGATATTTTTTTTAGTCTAAGATTGACACATACTATTTAGGGGAAACTGTTAAACATAAACTAACCTTTGCTCGATCCGCTGAAAATAAACCCAACTATTGTTTATTTTTAGAAAAGTCTACCTAATCGGTATAATTGCTGAAAATAAATTCAACTATTATTTATTCTTAATTCTGGACTTACAAAAAAGTTTTGAAGATTGTTACAAAACTTAGGTCGATTTATTTTTAGCAAATATACTAATAGATTAGTTTATTTAAAAATAAACAATAAGTGTGGGTTTATTTACAGCGAATCAAGCATTATTTGATTTACTATAAATAATTTACCGTATTTGTTGTTCACCCTCATTCATACAAAGCCTACTCCATAAAAAAGGTCAAGATAAAAGCTATAACCAAAAGAATTCTTCTATTGTGATCATTAAAGG
Source organism: Amaranthus tricolor (assembly GCF_026212465.1). Taxonomy (NCBI): domain Eukaryota; kingdom Viridiplantae; phylum Streptophyta; class Magnoliopsida; order Caryophyllales; family Amaranthaceae; genus Amaranthus; species Amaranthus tricolor. The sequence goes on from NC_080053.1 coordinate 21,034,122, forward strand.
AGCGAATGTGTTACTACAATTTACCCAACATAACTATACGTAGTAGTACATATGACTTCTTTTAGGAGTATGGCTAATAGGACTAGGCTTCTACGTAACAAGCATTAAAGAAGCTAATATATTCTGCTTACAATTGTTCTTATAAGAAATATTTACGGAAATCACGAAAAATAGAATATTTTAGATAATAAATATATTATTTTAGTGATTGATAAATTTGATGGAGGAAATGTCATGAGTATAAAAGAACTGGAAAATGTGATTGATAAATGGAGGAAATATATTATTCCATATAACTGTATTAACTTGTAATTTGATGGAGGAAATATATTATTCCATATACCTCGATAATTCCCACCCTCTAAGATAAATGGGCGGGTACATTTTCTGATTTAACTGTATTAACTTGTAATTTAACGGCCGATTTGATAGGTGGTAATATAATTAACAATGTTATTAAAGATTTAATTGTCATACATTGCTATAATATGCTACGGGTTTAAATATGGTTATATACTATTATTTACTAGTTTGAGTGACTATTGCATATGATGGATAACTATTTATGATTTAATGTTGCTTTATTGTACTTCAAACAATGCTAGCTTAATGTTTATGCTTATGATTGATATTGATGAATATTTTTTTATATTGTTAATAGATTATTACATGTTTTATACTTAAAATATTATTTAGGAAAATATGGTTTAACTTTCATTAAGAGGGAGATTTAAGACTCAACTCCTTTAAATGATGATACTTATGATAATATGATACGGATTGAGTCATAGGCCACAAAATACATTGAGTCGGATACCCACCAACGTGTTATATTAAAAACAGAATTATATTTCTAAATGATTAATGATTTATATATATATATACGTAGTGGTACATATGACTTCTTTTAGGAGTACATATGACTTCTTTTAGGAGTATGGCTAATAGGACTAGGCTTCTACGTAACAAGCATTAAAGAAGCTAATATATTCTCCTCACAATTGTTCTCATAACAAATATTTACTGAAATTATGAAAAATATAATATTTTAGATAGTAAATATATTATTTTGGTGATTGAGAAATTTGATGGAGGAAATGTCTTGAGTATAAAAGAACTGCAAAAATATGATTAATCAATATTTTAGATAATTGATAAATTTTAAAAATATTAAAAGAAAGTTAGTAGTAAAAAGAACTGGAAAATATTATGATCATAATTATTAATAAAAGAACTAGAAAATAACTATGGCGAGTTCTTAGAGTTTTGCCAAATGTATTAATTTAATAGGACTATAATTGATTATTGCGTGACAATTTACTTTCCTAAATAAATTTAATGTTAAATGAGACAAGTATTTTTAATAAAGTCACAATTGATTGCGTGAAAATTTATATTTCTAAACAAATATAAAACTAAATAAAATAAGTATTAAAAAATTTCATTAAATTAATCTTTATACCAAAATAAGAAACTTTAAGATGATATTTGTTTTTGTAATTATGTGCAAATTTTTTTAGTTGATACACAAGTACGTATTCTCTCTCAAGGTCTAGTTAATTAACTGGAGCCTTAAAAATAATACAACTCGCTGACGGTAATTAATTACAACAATTTATAGATTTAAATTTAAATTTATTTAAGAAAATAAATTGTCATGCAATTAATTATAGTCCATCAAGCTTGAACTCGGTGCATAACATCATCATCGTTGATCCATTCGACTCAAAAAACGGTCGGACTTGGACAACGTTTTTTACAAAAAAATTAAATTTGGACGAATAATCCCCGCCCGCCAAGATAAATGGGCGGGTAGCAACACCAAAAAATACCCGCGGGTATACCCGCCCGCCCGCTAAGTTTAATATATTAATTATCAAATAATTAATTCTATTGATTATGAAATTAGAAGTCTACTGCCTAGTACTACTAGTCTACTACATAGCCAACTTTAGTTTTTAGTGTTCATACCCAGTTTAATAATTTTTTTAATTTATTATGATTGGAGAAATATATGTCTGAACTTCGTACTCCGTAGTAAGATAAATCGATGATGCAATGTTTTTGTTGGATTATCAAACATAATGTTTATATTCATGTAATTTGAGTATTTTGAGACTTTTTATGTATTTGGAGAATTTTGGACAATGTTTTGTATTTTAATTGTTATTAAAACTTAACTTTATAATTTGTATTATATTTTAATTTTTATATAATAAGTACCCGCCTATACTCGCGAGTTCTACTCGGTTTAAAAATGGGCGGGTAGCGACAAAAAAAAATCCCGCATCGGGCTTTTGAATATTTGAGCCCGCGGGTGGATTTTTTAGGTACTACTCGGTCTGCTATCCGCCCAAGCTCACCCATGAACACCTCTATTCATACACCTCGATAATTCACGCCCTCCAAGATAAATGGGCGGGTACATTTTCTGATTTAACTGTATTAACTTGTAATTTAACGGCCGATTTGGTAGATGGTAATATAATTAACAATGTTATTAAATGTGTTAATCTTCATACATTCCTATAATATGCTTCGGCTTTAAATATGGTTATATACATGTTTTATACTTCAAATATTATTTAGGAAAATATGGTTTAACTTTCATTACGAGGGAGATTGAAGACTCAACTCCTTTAAATGATCATACTTAAGATAATATGATACGGATCGGGTCATAGGCTACAAAATACATTGAGTCGAATACCCACCAATGTGTTATATTAAAAACAAAATTATATTTCAAAAAGATTAATGACTTTTGCCCTGTTAGTAAGAAATAGTAGGCACCAAATAATAAGTTAAAAAATTTATATTGAAATCTTTCCTTAGACTTTGTCACTTCTTACACAATTATACCGTTACTGCCTCAATCCTCTGCATATTATACTTCTTTATCGTCTAATTTTCAAGTTTATTTTTGTTCAATGTAAATTTTGCTATTTTGATTGTATTAAAAAAATTATGCCGCAAATTATTATTGTGTTTTTAACCGACATATTAAAATTATGACAAATAAATTACAAAGAAAGACAATAAATTTGATTATATATTTAATATAGTTATATTTATCCTTTTATTTGTTTATTTCGAATGAAAGGTCAAATGTTTCGTACATAAAGTATACAATACAAAATTATGAGTATTTTTAATAAAAAAAAATTACATACCAATTTATGCTAAAATCTTTATAAATCTTTACAGGTTATAAAAAGAGTTGAATATTTGTCATTATTATTAAATAATAATAGTAAATATTACCATTATTATTTAACAATAATAACAAATATTCAATTTGTCTTTATAAATAATACATAAAAATACTATATACACACCAGAAGTGAAAAAAAATTAAATTTTAATTAAAAAATATATATATATATTACAAAATTATTTACATTTATATATATATAAATTAAAAATTTTAATTAATAAATTAAGCGACAAAGCGTTTTGTCACTGATTTTTTTACTTAAATACCCTTTGTTCACACAAGTACTGACCAAAATACCCCCATTTACTCTACTTAAAATACCCCAACTATCACCTTAACAATTAATATAATAACTTAAAATACTCCAATTACCCACTTTTAGGTGATCCCCCGACTACCTTTAATTTGCATGCCCAACCTAAAGGAGACAAGTAAATTGAATTGAAAAGAGTATTATTTAAATTCATTGTCTATTTTTATAAGCACTCTAACTCTAATTTATAGAGTGTCAAAACTAATATTATGATCAACCTTATAAAAATAATTTTAATAACTCATTATTACCAAAATAAAATATTCAGGCATAAGATAAAAAAAACTAAAATCCTAATCACGTCCGATATTAAACCGATAGTTAGCCTAAATGAAAATATAGACTCTCGGTTAGAATTTAATTTAACAATTCATTATATAACCATCATAAAAATATATTAAGTATAATATATGCTTAGTGAATGATAAAATAATTTGCACCAGTTCTGATTGTTTTTGTCATTAGACTAAAAAAGGTAAAGATAAAATCCGAAACCAAAAGAATTAATGGAAATAACTAACAAATGAATAGGGGAAACCAATATAGATATTATAAACGGTCATACTCTCTATTTACCCCCAGAGAGTATTCGACCTCCTATCAACTTTCAAAAACCAATATAGACCAATAATTATTTATTTATTGGCCAAAATATTATAATCATACATAAGATAAAAATAATAAAATTCTAAGCAGGTTCGATATTAAACCAATAGTTAACTAAAATGAAAATATAGACTATCTAGAATTTAATTGAACAATTCATTAAATAAGCATCATAAAAATTTACTAAGTATTATACATGCTTAGTGAATAATAAAACTTTTTGGCACATGTTCTAATTGTTTTTTCCATTAGACTACACTTTTCACTCTCCACTCCATTATTATAATCACCTATTTACTATCATATAACCTCTGCACTCTCCCTTCCACTGACTCACATTTTTCAATCCATACTCTCTAAGTTTATGGTTGGTGTGCAAAATTTTAGCGTACACTAAGCCAATTTAAACACCTAACCACACTTACTACCATATATTCTCATTTAAGACGGTTTCAACATGAGATATTTTTTTTAGTCTAAGATTGACACACACTATTTAGGGGAAACTGCTAAACATAAACTAACCTTTGCTCGATCCGCTGAAAATAAACCCAATTATTGTTTATTTTTAGATAAGCCTACCTATTCTGTATGATTGCTGAAAATAAATTCAAATATTATTTATTCTTGATTTTGGATTTACAAAAATGTTTTGAAGATTGTTATAAACAATAGGTCGATTTATTTTTAGCAAATATACTAATAGATTAGTTTATTTAAAAATAAATAATAGGTGTGAGTTTATTTGCAGTGAATCTAGCATTATTTGATTTATTATAAACAATTTACCCAATTTAATGTTCACCCTTATTCATACAAAGCCTACTCCATAAAAAAAGGTCAAGATAAAACCAAAACCAAAACAATTTATTGAGAGAATTAACAAATTAAGAGGATTTAGAAAAATGGCTAATCAAATACATAGTAGGGAGCCTTCTATTTCTTTAAACAATCCATGATTTTTCCTATGAAAAGAACTACAATATGATCAATACATGGCATTAACATACATCCAGAAAATTAACATATAGTTTATTTCTATCAATGTAAACATAATTCTTCCATTGTGATCGTTAAAGAAGCTAATGTGACTAATAGTTCATATGACATCTAGGTAACAAGCATTAAAGAAGCTAATATATTCTCCTTACAATTGTTCTCATAAGAAATATTTACGGAAATTATGAAAAATAAAATATTTTAGATAATAAATATATTATTTTAGTGATTGATAAATTTGATGGAGGAAATGTTATGAGTATAAAAGAACTGGAAAATGTGATTGATAAATATTTTAGATAATTGATAAATTTAAAAAATATTAAAAGAAAGTTAGTAGTAAAAAGAACTGGAAAATATTATAATCATAATTATTAATAAAAGAACTGGAAAATAACTATGGCGACTTCTTAGAGTTTTGCCAAATGTATTAATTTAATAGGACTATAATTGATTATTGCGTGACAATTTACATTCCTAAATAAATTTAAAGTTAAATTAGATAAGTATTTTTAATAAAGCCACAATTGATTGCGTGGAAATTTATTTTCCTAAAAAAATGTAAAACTCAATAAAATAAGTATTAAAAAATTTCATTAAATTAATCTTTATACCAAAATAAGAAACTTTAAGATGATATTTGTTTTTGTAATTATGTGCAATTATTTTAGTTGATACAAGAGTACGTATTCTAACTCAAGGTCTTGTTAATTAACTGGAGCCTTAAAAATAATACAGCTCACTGATGGTAATTAATTACAACAATTTATAGATTAATGTAGTAAATTTACAAATTTACAACAATCTAAAACTTGCTTTATTACCTAATACGCTTCGTTAATTAATTATCCTTATAAATCTTAACTCGAAATCACAAATACAAATTCATTGTGAAATATAATTTCAACCATTTCAACAACAATTATCTCAACTTAAGTTTCTTATTTTGGTATAAAGATTAATGTAATAAAATTTTTAAATTTGTTTAGGAAAATAAATTTCCATGCAATTAATTGTGGCTTTATTAAAAATACTTACCTAATTTAACTTTAAATTTATTTAGAAAATTAAATTGTTATGCAATTAATTATAGTTCATCGAGCTTGAACTCGGTGCATAACATCATCATCCTTGATCCATATCTTCATTGTTCTACATTTAAGCTATCTAGCTCCACAAAGTATACGTACATATAGTTGCATACTTACATTAGTACACCATAACTCTAAAATTCTACCTACACAATGTAAACACCCTAAAATGCTAGCTCCACAAAGCATGTTGCTACAATGTACATAACTCTACACGTGACTTTTCTAAAAGGTGTATGGGTAATTAATAAGAGTATGTGTCATGGATGCTTCCATATTAGAGTTGTTCATGGGCGGCCTACCCGTCAGGCTCAATCCATTCGGCTCGAAAAACGGTCGGACTTGGACAACGTTTTTTTAAAAAAAATTAAATTTGGACGGATAATCCCCGCCCGCCATGATAAATGGGCGGGTAGCGACGCCGAAAAATTCCCGCGGGTATACCCGCCCGCCCGCTAAGTTTAAAATATTAATTATCAAATAATTAATTCTATTGATTATGAAATTAGTAGTCTACTGCCTAATACTACTAGTCTACTACATAGCCAACTTTAGTTTTTAGTGTTCATACCCACTTTAATAATTTTTTTAATTTATTATAATTGGAGAGATATATGTCTGAACTTCGTACTCTGTAGTAAGATAAATCGATGATGCAATGTTTTTGTTAGATTATCCAACATAATGTTTATATTCATGTAATTTGAGTATTTTGAGACTTTTTATGTATTTGGAGAATTTTGGACAATGTATTGTATTTTAATTGTTATTAAAACTTAACTTTATAATTTGTATTATATTTTAATTTTTATATAATAAATACCCGCGGGTTCCGCCCGGTTTAAAAATGGGCGGGTAGCGACAAAAAAATAAGCCCGCATCGGGCTTTTGAATATTTGAGCCCGCAGGTGGATTTTTTAGGTACTACTCGGTCTGCTATCTGCCCAAGCTCACCCACGAAGACTACTATTCCATATACCTCGATAATTCCCGCCCTCCAAGATAAATGGACGAGTACATTTTCTGATGTAA
>NC_080053.1:21048879-21051379 GCF_026212465.1 Amaranthus tricolor
TTAGGACAAAGAACTTGCTAATGTTTATTATCTATATTGCTTGAAGAGAAAAATGATTGATTGGTTGTTATCTCCTAAATTCTAGTATGATCAAACTTTTATCAGTGTCTATAAAATATCGGATTAATTATGTGATTAATAAGATCTTGTTAATCTCAAACTCTCGCTCTATTGATAAACTATTAGATATGCACCCTATTAATTCAATTTTCACACGCTAGTTTTATTGAATAAAGTAATAAAAATTTAACCAAAATTTAACTTAAGGCAAAGTTAATCCTAATCTCACACTCTAGTTCTATTGATTAGTCCAATAAAGCATATTAATTTAGGGTTATTAGCACAATTTAATCACATTAATTCTAACTTTATAGACACTTTCAAATTTCAAATCATGCTTGAATTATAGGTTCAAATCCTAATCCTAGAAAGAGGATTTACTCACTACTCATGATAAAAACAATAAATAAAAGACTTAGAATGATACTAAGCATAATAAAGGATGATTTTAATGAAATTTGCAAGGAAAGTAATAATTGAAATATGAGAGGCACAATTAATGATCTAAGAAACAAAATATAAAGGACAATACTACTTTCATTAAAGGACAATTACTAAGAAAACAATTAAAGTTTAATAATAAAAGTTTAAACTAATACAACTAATGTAAATTAATAATCGAAAATTAAATGACAAGAAATTAGATATTAGAGAAAGCTTAGAATTACCCTAATGGATGTTTGATGGAATGCTAAAGGAAAAACAAAAAAGGAACAAGAAGAAAAGGAGGAAGGAGGTTTTAATCTCCTTATTTATGCTTAAAGAGGCTTAACCCTAGAAACTAATGAAAAACTAATTAAAAGATTAAGAAAATCCCGCTGCATGAAAATACCCGTGTAGCCCAGCAGTGACACTTAGCCAAGTCGGCTTTTCGTGCTGGAAAATTACAACAAACTTTGAACGGTCATCATTTCTTACTCGATTGCCCAATTGGGCATATAATATACTTTTGGAAAGCTCTTGAAGTCTAGTTTCCAATTTCGTAAACCTTGCGTTAATACAATAATCTTCCTATCAAAAGTCATGACCCAAAGAGTAAACATACCTCAAAACCTTTGCATAATAAACATTCTTCTACTCTTTTGCTCATTTTAGTTGTAGAACATCTTCAATCGAGCTAATAACATTCCCTTAGTAAACTTTGTCATCATTAAAACCGTAAGAATTATGCTTAAAACAATCAAAATCATTCAATATAAATGTGAATAACCAAAATGGGTAAAGTAGCGTAGATCTTTAAAATCAGCACGAAATTACTAACAATGACCATCATTAAGGAGTATATATTATTTGGTATATATTATTGTGTTGAAGTGGTTAGAATTGAAAATCATAGTCATATGCTAGAAATTACGTGTTAAGTGGCGATTTTAAGGGTTTTTAAGCGTTTTTGGCACTTTTGCGCATTAAGTAGCTCAAACTTGGTTTGTTTTGCACGAAACTTGGCATACAACACTATTTGGTATATATTATTGTGTTGAAATGGTTAGAATTGAAAAGCATAATCATATGCTAGAAATTACGTGTTAAGTTGCGATTTTAAGGGTTTTTAAGCGTTTTTGGCACTTTTGCACATAAAGTAGCTCAAACTTGGTTTGTTTTGCACGAAACTTGGCACACAACACTATTTGGTATATATTATTGTGTTGAAGTGGTTAGAATTGAGAATCATAGTCATATGCTAGAAATTACGTGTTAATTTAGTTGCGATTTTTTGTGTTTTTAAGCTTTTTTGGCACTAACATCTATTTTCTCTTAGTGCTTTCAACAACCTTCTAATTCCGTTGATTGCGGCTACTACATGTTGAAATACATGGACGATATTATCAAAACCGTGAAGGAGTTTGGAGTCGAAAATATAGATGTCGTAAGTATTTGTTACGTTCTTAAATTATATTATAATATATATTTACTATATATTAATTATTATTATTGGTAAAATCTAATGTTTGTTAATCTTTTAATTTTATATTATATTATAGGTTTTATACGACATTCCGAGGGAAACACGCCCTCTGAAAAATGGAGAGATGCGCGAATTAAAAGACAAGATTGCCGCGTATCTTGCTAATTTTTGTCCTTGATAAATTTTAATTAGTATAGATTTTTTTAGGACTTTAATGTATATTATATATATACGTACGTACATAATATTATATTATATATACGATCGAGAGTTTATTATTACAAAGAAATTATTGGTGATTATTTGTGATTATCATTGTATTATTGAATTAATCATTGTTATTACATTGTACATTATTATTGGATTATTATTAGTATTAAACGAAAAAAGAAAAAAAAAATACCAACAGCAAATGGTCTTAATTATTTGCTGCGGTTTTGGGTTGACCGCAGCAAATAATGCCCTTTTTTGCTGCGGTTTTGAACCGCAGCATTTAAAATAGGCCATTTGCTGCTATCACTATTGCTTGGGGCC
>NC_080053.1:21058879-21069613 GCF_026212465.1 Amaranthus tricolor
GCAAGTGTATCTCGCGCCATCTCTACTGCTTTGATTAGCTATAATGATGGTCAAACTCTTTTTTCTTATATCAACTCCACCAGGCAAGTTCTTTGATTACCTATGACCTTCCTAAAAATTGGTACTCACAGACCTATATTCATAGCTATTCATATTATATAATTTTTATAATTTTAATTTTGTTATTAGGACACCAATTGTATCGTTTGGTGAAGCAATAACTTCATTAGGTATAAAGTTTGCTCCTATTATGGCTGATTTTTATATCGTTTGATTACCATTGTATTTTAATTCTGGAGTTTCAAAGGTATGTATTGATCATTTATCTAAGTTTTTCTCATTGAAAAATCTAAGTTTTTTCAAGAAAGCATTTATAATTATCTTAAAAAATTATACACAGTAATTTTGCTTCTCAAATCCATGCAGCCTAATGTAACAGCTCCAAGTGTAGATATCCTAGCAGCTACTCCTAATTCTTTAGAAAAAAAGAAAATCCATTTGTATTCATGTCAAAAAATCTATGTCAAGCCCTCATGTTAGTGGTATTGCAACACTAATAAAAAAAATACACCCTGATTGGTCAACAGCCGTTGTTCAATCCTCTTTAATGACTACAAGTACAATTTGTAATACTTTTTATGTCCGTAGCATTTGTTACCAGGGTAAAATTTGAGTAAATCAAGAACAAGATAAAAATGGGTAAAAAAAAGTTTGATATGTTGGAAAGTGGAACAAATATGTGGATGAGAGGAAAAGATAAATGACTTGTTTATAAAATGCAAGTTAGCTGCAGTTTTGAGCTGAATAGGGGTGTTCAAAAAAACCCGATCCGAAATATCCGATCCGAAATATCCGGTATCCGATTGTTAAAACCTGATAATTAACCCGAATTTCCAAAACCGGATATTTCGGACCAGGTACCCCGGTTTATAAATCCGAATACCGGGTCAGATCCGGATACCATTTTTATAAATTCGGATACCCGGTATCCGGATATCCGAATTTATATAAAAAAAAATTATAATGAGGTATCAGGAAACAGGAAACCTAATGTCGTGCCGTCCCTTTCCCCTTCTGGCCTTCATTTGAAAACCTAAGTGAAGGAGCAGCTTCAGCCTTCAAGCCTTCAAGAACTTAGAAACCTTCATTCAGCGCCGTCCCCTTCTTCAATCTTCATCATCATCAATTCATCATTCATCAGAGATTTAGAGCCGTCCTTCATCGAATCATCAGTTCATCACCATCTTCGTCCTTCATCACAAATCTTCGAACTTTTCATAAAAACAAATCTATGTTTCCAGGTCCTTGTACAATGTCTTAATCTTCTTCATAGTGTCAATCTTCATCGAATCATCTTTTTCAGCTTCAAATCTTCGTCCTTCACAGGTATTAAGTCTTATTCCTAATTTTAGTTGTTTTTTACTTTATTTTTAATATTTTGAATTCAAATTCTGATATTTGTTTGTTCAATTTATTTTCAGACCGTCTTTACAATTTTAATTTGAAGATCTACATGGATTCTTACCCACCACCATCTAGATTTTCGGTAGCTCTTTATCATTTTTATTTTGCCATTTATCTTTGATATTTTGATTCTGATATTTGTTTGACTTAAATGCTAATGTAATATTTTGAATTCAAATTCTGATATTTGTTCAACTTGTTCAATGCTTTTGATGTATATGATGATGGTAGATTCACTAGATTGGTAATTGATTGTGAATTGTGATGAACTGATGACGGCAATGATATTTGATATATAACTTGTACATTTATGATGATAATTGGTAACTGAATTCTGCTTTAATATTCTGTTTTATATATAACTTGTACATTATGAATTTATGATGATAGTGATAATTGATAATCTCTTTTCAATTGGTAGGCTTTATTTAACTATAAAGTTTACAATAATGGTTACTTGATGTAGTACCAATTCACTTGTATTTTTAAATTTTATCTAATAAGTGAAAGTGTGAAATAAAGATGTCCTAATTTAAGCTAATAGAAATTCTTTAATATATGTTTTGTATAGAACACGGGGTTGTCTTTAGATGATAATGGAAATTCACTACCGAATGAAGGAACTCAATTTGAAGAGAGTGTTGATCGCTTGTTCGATGAGGATGAAGATACAAGATCACCAATTAAAAACCAGAAAAAACAACGTCGTGCAGCTACTGATATGAGGAGTAATAGGTCAAGATGGTGGGATCATTACACAGTTGATGAATTAAATTCAACAATTGCTCATTGTAAGTATTGCAAAACTTCTATTAGTTGTCCTAGCAAAAATGGAACAACTCCTTTGGCTAATCATACTAAAAGATGCAAAAAGTATCTTCTAAATTTGGATATGAAGAAAAAGAAAATTGAATTTGATATTGCTAGAAGACTCAATGAGGATGGTAGTGTTGATAGTGTTGGTGTTCTGAAAATGTGGGAATTTGATTATGATTTGTGTAGGAAAAAACTTGCTACAATGCTTATTGTGGATGAATTTCCTTTTGTTTTTGTTGAACGTGAAGGATTTCGTGAGTATTGTAGGGCTTTTAATCCTTTATTTAAGATTCCTTCTCGTAGCACTGCAACTAGAGAATGTTAGTCTTTTCATTGAAAAAAGAAATGAGTTGAAATTGTTTTTTCAAAACTTTAAGTCACGAACTTGTCTAGCAACAGACACTTGGACATCGGGGCAAAACTTAAGTTATATGTGTTTGACTTCAGATTTTATTGATGATAACTGGAATTTGCAAAAGAAAATCATAAACTTTTGTCCTATTGCTGGTCATAATAAGCCAACAATATAATAAGCCAATTGTTCAATACCTATGACGTTCAGTTTTGGGCCCTTGCGCAAAAAATAATTAAAAATGGCACCTAAAAGATTAAGGTGTAACAAATAATATTATACTCCTTTAGTTTTTTTATTTTTCATATTTTAACTACTTTATAAAAAACACTAATAACTAATATATTATTTAGTCAAAAATATAAATTAAATCTAAATTTAATTCAACATAATATCAACCTCATAATTGAAAAAAAAAAAAATTTGAACTCTAGAAATTTAAGGGTCGGGGTGATAGCCCGCTTCGCCCATGCTAATCGATGGTCATGCTTTCCTACTAAATGAGTAAATGACAATTAAAGAAAGATTGTGAGTCATAGGCAAAAATAAATAAAATGTAGTGGATTTCATAGGACTGACTAAAACGAAAAATGTAGGCATGTGGGGGGTATGTTTTTAAAGATGATTAGATGAGATAATATATTTATATTAATTAATGTAATATATAATTTGCAGCAAGCCCCTTAGACAAGAAGGGAATGCCGATACGTGATAATGATGGAGTGAGTGAAGCGACACCTTTGGCATATGTGTCGGGTCACATACGACCTAATCTAGCGATGGATCCTGGTTTAGTTTATGACATGAATGAATATGATTATCTTAATCTCCTTTGTGCAATTAATCAAAACAACACAGTATTGGAAAATCTGAGTAAGCAACATTCAAATGATTGTCCTCGTGATTTCAGCGAATTAGATGCAAATTATCCCTCCATATATGTTCTTGAGTTTCCTAGAAACACCATTATCAATCGCAAGTTGAAAAATGTTGGACAACCAAGCACTTACCTGCCTCGCATCGAGGCCCCACATGGAGTTTCAATCATTGTGGAGCCTAACACACTAGTATTTTCTGAACACAATCAACAATTACCATTTAAACTTACTTTAATACCTAATCTCAATCTTTTTTCTTTTGATCAGATTTTTGGAAGTTTAATTTGGTCTGATGCTAAACATGTTGTTAGGAGTCCTATTATTTTGAAGCCAGAGAAAATCTAGATTTTTTATATAATTTTATTTTTATAATTAATCATCTTGTATAATAATTATAACTCAATTTTGATAAACTATCCCATATTATTCTTTCTTTAATTCTTTGTTATTAATGTACTTAATTTTATTTTTTATGGTTTACTATAGTTTCACAAGAATGTGCAATTTGAAAATTTCAACAATTTGGAATCGAAATTGGTTAATTGATTTCTTCGGGTTCCATGTCCAATTTAATGTATATAAAAATAGTTTTAATTTAAAACTTTTGAATTGCTGAATCATAAATTATCAATTTGAATTCTAAACTATGATGTAGTTCTTGTTCTCTTACCACTCTCAAATTATATGTATTATCTCTTAAAATATTTCAATATTTATTGAAACATATAAAACCAAGGCTAGATTTCTATTTTGCGAGTGATTTATAATATCCAATATCAAACGTGTCCACAAATCTTAATTAGACCTTAGACGACTTAAGTGACAGCTAAAAGATTCAAGAATGTAAACATATCGAAAATATCAAATGCTACAACTTCTTTTTGATACTTGTCTAGAACTTAAAAGAACATCCAAAATACTCTTTTCTTTTTCTTCAAAGCAGAAACTAAATTAAACAATTACAAATAATTTGAACTAAATAATAATAAAAATTAGAATTTAATTATAAAATAGGAAAAATTAATGTGAATAATGCAACATTTTAACTTTTTCCCTATAATAGTACTAACGTTTTAATAACCAAAATATTATGTACTAAGTGTATGTTACCCTCAAGAATCCAAATAGGTATAGACAACCAACTATAGAAGGTAATTTGACCCTTTTTTTTAATTATTTTTTATTTATCGATGTTAGGTTACAAATAGTTTACTCCATGATCTATGAGTTCTTTGACAACCCTTAGAATTCAACCTCTTTAATTAATGATACCTAGACCAATAAGAAGATCTAACTATCTTCTCACATCACTTTCTTCCCGTGAAGAAAGGACTATAAATTCCTTTATAATAAAAGATAAGTCCCAAACTCTTAAAAGAGTAAAACTGAATACTTTTTAATCATGCTCAAAGTAGGCGTGTGGATGCTTGTTCTTGGAGTGTTAATGAAGACCTCTATATACAGTATTTGCCTCAACATAGCCATTTGGATAATTATGGCTTCACCTCCTTAATTTTTTAGGTGTTTTTGTTTCTGGAGTCGGGCTTCAAAGTCTTAATCAAAACCCTAGGCTTTTCTTTAAATATTGAATCAAATCTGTAAAGTTATTTCCACAAAGATTGCAAAATAATATTCTAGGCATATTTTGCTTAAACCTAGCAAAATAATAATTAGCCGTTTTTAGGTTAATTAAATTAAAGACTAATCCAAGTTTTTTTATTAATTAAATCAGTGTGAAATTAAATAAATAATTTTGATAATTTCAACTTAAATTATTTATTTCAATTTAACCGAATATAAGTTAATAAAAACTAATCATATTTATTTCCTAACTTATTTTGGCTGATTTAATTATAAAATTCATATTAGCTAAAACCAAATAAACTTAAAATATATATATATATATTAAAAATATTTTTATACTTAGTATGATTTTAGACGAATTAATCATACAAATGTAATTACTTAATTTCTAGATTAATTTAAGTATGTGTTTTGAATTATCATCATTTAAAGGAGTTGAGTCTTCAATCTCACCCTTGTGAAAACATGTAATAATCAATCAATAATATAGAAAAAATTCATCAATATCAATCATAAGCATAAACAATAAGCTAACATTCTTTAGAGAACAAATAAATAACATCAAATCATAAATAGTTATCCATCATATGCAATAGTCACTCAAAATTGTAAATAATAATAGATAACCAATAGCATAATATAGCAATGTATGACAATTAAGACATTTCATAATCTTTTCAATTATGTAACCATCAACAATTTATATCATCATATGCATCATCGTTCAAATGTATGAATCAACATTCATTAACATTCAACCATTGAATATCATCATCACGCAACATGCTAAGCTAACATTGAAATAACACGCAACCAATCAACAACATTCAATAGTATGCAAACATATAATCAACTTAGATATTATGAAATGATAAAATACTGCAATACAAATAATGCACACATCAATACAGTCAAAGCACAAGCACAAGAAATATCAATTTATCAAACGCATTTATCAAATGCATTATAAACAAAAACAGCAGCAAGCACAAGCATATTCAACAGTTTATCAGTGCATTAGTTGATGATACAATTATGCATCCATAATAGTCCGGCTTAATTTAACTCGGACTATTACAAAAGTCAGTTATTCAAGTCTGATTCTAAATTGTAGCATACACTATCCAATTTTGTTTGTATCATCTTCATTCGTTCCCTAAATTCCAGGAGACTCTCGTTATCCCGTATTCTCCATAAATCTAGATTAGATACCTCCCTCCAAACAGGCACCGTGTTAAAAATCGGTCCCTCAATCTCCTCTTCTGGGTTGAGGGGGTCAATTGAGCGCTTTACCTTTATTCATACTCCCTAATTGCAAAACGTAATACATTAAAATCACATACAAAACTTTAAACAAACTATTTAAAGTTACAATAATTAAAAGCCTTATCGGCTCACTTCAAAAAGCATACAACACAAGACCACATTGAACAACTCCACCTCGAATAATCTATCCTCCATCTCTCTACTACGGTCAAATTATTTCTTTATCAGTTTAAGAACTGTTTCTGATATTTTAGATCATTGATTAAGGTCTAGTTTTTTTAGGGTGTTAATGTGGGATAGCTATCTTTGGTTTGGGATGTGGGGATTTATTAAGTGAACCAGAGGTTTCAAAATTATTACTTTATTTACTTATTTAATTTTAATGACAAAATAATAAGCCTTTTTTTAAATGAGAAGTATAATTAATTATTTTAACAATGTAACTCATCATTTTAAGAATATATGTCATCACTTTAATCATATACTTCATCTCTTTATGGTCTGATCATAACCTTAAAATGATTCATTACAAGTACGTACTCAAATTAACTATCTAAGTCATCACTACTCTAAGCTTATAAGTCCATCATTTAAGGTTGTAAGTCATCTCTATAACCCTATAATTAATCACTATAAGGTCATCGTATACAACTTGAAAATAAACACTTATAGGCTATATGTAATCATATAAACTATATAAGTCATCACAAGAAGTTTCTAATAATTAAAAAATCTATATAAGTCATCAATTTTATGTTATAAATCATCACTATGAGGCTATAAATAATCACTTTACGGTCATTGTAAACAACTTTAAATTTAATATTATTAAACTAATCAAATTAATAATATAACTTTGAAGTAATCACGTATAACCTTAAAATGAATACTTATTAGAAGTAGGTAATCAATTTAAGGATATAAGTCAACATTGTAGACTTCTAAGTCATCAGATTAAGGCTACAAGTAACAAGAGGTCATTGCATACAACCTTAAAATGAATACTTATGAGCTATAGATAATCAATTTAACTATGTAAGTCATCACTTTACGTTTTAGATTATCATTTTGAAGCTATAAGTAACCAATTTAAGGTCATCGTATGCAACCTTAAGTTTAAAAGTCATCACTTTAAGGCTAAGTATATCCTTAAAGGTTATCACATACTTCCTTAAAATGAATATTTATAAGCAATAGGTAATTACTTTATTGACGTTAGTAATCTTTTTAAGGTTATAAGTCATCACTTAAGACATTAAGTGATCACTTTAAGTTTATCATGTACAACGTTAAAATTGTCCTTGTAACCAGTTTATAATCAATGTAAATATATAAATCATTAGTTTAATATTATAAGTGACCATTTTAAGGGTATAAGTAATAACTTTATTTGATCAATGCGCAGTGAGAATCTCGAAGAAATGTATGTATAAATTGTAATAATTAAATACACATATCAAGTAAAAATTATATAATATGCTTATTTGCAGGGTTTGATGCAATCGACTTCTTAGTTGATGTGGACGTATTTCTTTTCTCAAAGTGTCTTTTAATTTTAATCCTTTTTTTTCGCCCTTTTGTCACTGATTTATCTTTATCAAATACAACAAATTCTTCATGTGTCTCACATTGATTTAATGTTTCCTCTTGCTGCTGTCCTTGTTGTAGAGGTGATCATGGGTGGCCCGGCTCGGCCCGAAAAAGTGAGGGTTTGGGTGTTAAAATATGGCCCGATGGACGGGTTTGGGTATACAATAAGTGGCCCGCTTTTTTTGGGACGGGTTTGGGATTTGCTTTTGGCCCGCGGGCTGGCCCGACCCGGCCCGAAAGGAGGTAATGCCCTAGTACTAGTAGTACTAATAGACAGAAATCAGAAATAAATAAAAGGTAATGCCCAAGATTCAAGAAGCAGTAATGCAGTATCATTCTCATTTCTCACTCATCTCTCAAAATCACTAAACCCTATTCTCCCTTTGAAACTCAGTCACGCCGTCACGCTCACTCTCATTCTCATCTCACTGCTCTCAACTCTCAAAGACTCAAACTCAATCAAAAATCTTCATCAAGGTAATTCACTGATTCTATTTAGTATTTTCTTTTAAAATTATCAATTTCAATATTCAAAAAACTTCCTTCTCCATCTCCACGAATCTATTCAAATGGCAGTTTTGTTTGGAGGAATTTGTCTGGGTAAAATCGTTGATTAAGATTTTAGTTAGATTTGGCGGTGCAAGTTGAATGTCAAGATTCATACGACCAATTTGACAACTCGTTCTTCTCTGTATAATTTGTGTCTTTAATCTTCTGTCTTTAATCTTCTCTGTCTTTAATCTTCAATCTTTCAATGACTTTTAATCTTCGATCTTCTCTGTATAGTTTGTTTTGATTCTCTTAATTAAGATTTTTCTTAATTTGTTTGGAGGAATTTGTCTGGGTAGTTTCTTACAATGGCACTATGGCAGTTTCAATTTGATTAAGATTTTTCTTTCAATGGCACTATGGCAGTTTCTTACATAATACATTCTGTTAGAAATTGTCTGTGGTTTGTGTATTTGGAATGCTATTTGTTAGAAATTTTAGTATGTATGTATTGATTTGATTGTGTCTGTGATTTTGGTATATAAATATTTCTGGTATAAATATTATTTCTAATATATTAGTTAATTTATTCCAATTATTATTCTGAGTTGTATTTCTTAATTTGTTAATATATTCCAATTCATTAATTAGTTAAATATTTTGATTATTTTGTATTTGTTTATTTCAATGACTTTTAATTTGTGTTTTAAATTATGTATAATATATAACAATTGTATTTGTGTATTTCAATTATTTGTAATTTGTGTTTTTAATTATCTATAAATAATATAAATTATAAGCCCGCAAGCCCGCATAGTACGGGTTTGGGCAGGAAGTTTTCGGCCCGCGATTTGGACCGGCCCGCAACAACGGGCTGCTTTTTTACACTAGGCCCGGCCCGTTGTTTGATCAGGTCTACCTTGTTGTGATGTATTCATCTTTAAAATTATATTACCAACCTCTTCATTTGCTGTATTATTAAATTCATCACATACAACCTTAAAATGAGTACTTAAAAACAGTAGGTCATCATTTTGACTAAGCAAGTCATCATTTTAACATCATAAGTCATTACGTTAAGGATACACGTAATCATATTAACCTGATCACATACTCCATTAAAAAGAGTACTTAAAAGCAGTACGTATCACTTTAACTATGTAAGTCATCACTTTAACATTATAAGTCATCACTTAGAGATTATAATTCATAAACTTAATCTTAGCGTTTAAAATTTAGATGCTTATATGAAACAAAATAACGGCAAAAGAAAAAGCAAATTATTTGAATTATCACTTTTTTACAATTGCATGCAAGTATTCCTACATGAAGGTTCACCCTACACGTGCCTTACCATGTTCTCCTCCTGCCCAATCTGCTTCCTATATAATTTCGTAATAATAATAATCAATATCTATTATAACATGGCAGAATTCTGGCAAAACACTTGATTGTTGAGTAATCACTGAAATAGAGATAGGAAAAAGGCGAGGGGAAGGTTTGATCGCCTGTGATGACGGATTAGCTACGATGTCTCCATCATCTTTTGTGTGTTAAATGATGGCGACGGCAAGGCGAGGGACAAGGTTGGTCACCAGGTGCAATAAGGTGGTTGGCGACGGGCGCAGTGGTCCCTTTAGTTGCCAGCGGCAGTATTTTTTTTTTTTTTGGTTTTTATTTTATGTTTTTGCGAATTTGCCGATGGGCACTGTGGTCACCATTTCATCGCCGGCCGTAGTAACATTTTGTTGTTTTTTATTTTAATGTTTTTTAAAAGTGGGCGACGGCTAGGTTAGTAGCCCTTTCATCGCCAATACTAGTACTTTTTTTGTTTTTTATTTTAATCTTTGGCGACGGGTTATTTGGTAGTCAGCTCGTCGCCATTGTTCGTCCGTATTTTTGGAATTTGAATTTGAAAAATGACGATGGGTTTTTAATCGCTGTATTGTCGCCATATTTTGTATAAATAAGACGCATAATTGTTATGCATTGTATATTTCGGAAACCAAAGAATTAAGAGAGGTTAGTGATTTACTTATTCTATTATGTAGCTTGTTTTTTATGTTTATATGAGTTGTTTTATTTATTTTTATTATTTATATTTAATTTTTATTGTCATTAATTTGATTTAATTTTATTATTTTATTATTACATATTTTATTTTCTTTGTTATTTACATGAGTTTTTTTTATATTTTTTCTATTATTTTATATTTTATTTTTGTTGTCATCAGTTTGCTTTAATAATTCATATTAGAATAATTATATTATTATCATATATTGTTATTTTCTTGAA
>NC_080053.1:21077213-21082213 GCF_026212465.1 Amaranthus tricolor
GCTTCCCCCTTACTAGGTTCTCCATCCTGTTCCCCTTTTTCTTCTGTTTCAATATGGTCAGTGGGAACAGGCTCTTGCTCCTTTTCCTCTTTTTCTTCCTGATCTCTCTCTCTCAATTTTTCTTCTTCTTTTTCAATATCTTCCTCATCAGATTCTACTTCAACAACCCCCTCATGCATCAATACCCCCTCATCATTCAATTTCAAATGCAAATTTTGTAAACATTTAGCACCAATTTTCATATTGGGACCCATTGGGAATTCCAACCCTTCCAATGGGACCTCAAACTTCCTAAAAATCCATGTTAACAACCCTCCATAACCAATGAAAGTTCGTAGAATCATACCAATATTTGTCCAACCCGAACCCTACAGTCATCTCCTTTGAAACTTCTTCTGCGCTGTTTGGATCAACCTGCTTCGATCGCTTAACTACTCTAGAAGATGAACCACCTGTTGACATTTTTCTTTTGGTACTAGTGGGTTCAGTGGAGTGTTTTGGTGATTCTTGTGTGGTTTCAGTTGGTGTGGGTGGTGCATCTTGCAGTAATGGTGGTGGAAGTACTACTCTTAGTGGTTTTGGTTGATCGGGCATACAGGATTTGGGAGTTTTCTTGCCTGATTTAGAGGATTTGGGGGTTTTCATTTTTGAATTTTGAAGGTTTTGAGAGAGGAAGAAGGACGGTTCTTGAGTGAGAGATTGAGAGAAGGTTTGGGAAGGTGACGTGAAGCAGGGGGTTTTAAATTATTGAAGTGACGGTTACTCCTCCAAGTCCCATCTCTTTATTGCTTTGCATTACTTGAGTGAAGAAGAACCGTTTTCCCAAAAGCTCTCAATTTAAGTTGACCGTAAAAAAAATGTGAAATATGAATAAAGTATAAAATAGGAAATAAAGAAATTAATTATGATTTTATGAATTATTATGAAGAAAATAATGAACATATTGCTTTGGTCTGTTTGAATTAACAACATGCAAATGTAAAAACATTCATAGTACAAACTTTATTACGTGTTTACTTGATCCATGCAATAATTGATTTTCAATCAAAATATTGAGATTGATTCCTGACTTTTTCATTCTCATGATGCTTCAATGGGAAATATATGCAACTAACTTTAGTGGAGCTTGATCATACCAAGTTCCAATCTCATTTTTTCATATTGTTCCCTAGGAAGTGGTTTGGTCAGAATATCTGCAACTTGTTCATTTGTGTTAACATGCTTCAGTACAATATTTTTGTGTTCTACGTTATCCTTAAGAAAATGATGTCTAATATGTATATGTTTAGCACGTGAATGATGCACTGGATCTTTAGATATACATATGGCACTAGTATTATCACAATAAATAGGAATGCATTCAACTTTAATACCAAAATCTCTAAGTTGCTGTTTTATCCAAAGCATTTGGGAACAGCAAGCTGCTGCTGCTACGTATTCAGCTTCTGCAGTGGATAATGCAACTGTGTTTTGTTTCTTGGAACTCCATGAAACTAAACATGAGCCAAGATATTGTACCATACCTGATGTACTTTTTCTATTAACAAGATCACCTGCATAATCTGCATCACTAAAACCTTTTAAATCATAAACATCACTTTTAGGATAAAATAGGGACAAGTCGTCTGTTCCCTTCAAATATCTCAAAATTCTCTTTACTGCCGTGAGATGTGATTCTTTAGGACTTGATTGAAATCTAGCACATAAACCAACACTAAAAGAAATATCAGGTCTACTTGCAGTTAGATACAATAAAGAACCTATCATGCCTCTATACATGGTTTGATCTACGTTGGTCCCATTTAGGTCTTCATCTAGTCTAACATTAGTAGCCATAGGTGTATGGTTGGTTTTAGCATTGTTTAGTCCATATTTCTTAAGAAGTTCTTTGATGTATTTTTGTTGATGAATAAAAATACCATTTTCAGTTTGTTTAATTTGTAAACCAAGAAAGAAATTTAATTCTCCCATCATGCTCATTTTAAATTCTGTACCCATAAGGTTAGCAAATTCTTTACATAACAGATCATTAGTAGCACCAAAAATAATATCATCAACATAAATTTGAACAACCAAAATATTAGAACCTTTATTCTTAAAGAACAAGGTTTTGTCGATTTTTCCTCTTACAAAGTTATTTTGAATCAAAAACTTTGAAAGTCTTTCGTACCATTGTCTAGGAGCTTGCTTCAAGCCATATAGGGCTTTGTCAAGCTTGTAGACATGATTAGGACAAGAGGTATTTTCAAAACCTGGGGGTTGTTCCACAAAAACTTCTTCATCAAGATAACCATTCAAAAAAGCACATTTCACATCCATTTGATATAGTTTAAAATTCATAAATGCAGCAAAAAAGAAATTAAAATTCTAATGGCCTCTAACCTTGCTACCGGAGCAAATGTCTCGGTATAATCAATACCTTCTTGTTGATTGTAACCTTTAACCACGAGTCTAGCTTTATTTCTAACAATTATTCCATGCTCATCAAGCTTGTTTCGAAATACCCATTTCAAACCAATAACTTTCTTGTTTTTCGGTTTGGGTTCCAAGTGCCACACTTTATTTCTTTCAAATTCATTTAATTCATCTTGCATGGCAACTATCCAATCGGAATCCTTCAAAGCTTCCTCGTGATTTTTAGGTTCAAGTGATGATAGGAACGCAAAGTGTGCACAAAAGTTTCTCAATTGAGATCTAGTTTGTGTTCCCTTATTTATATCACTTACAATTGAATCAAGAGGATGATATCTTTGATACTTCCAAGGTTTAGGCACAAATTCTCTTGAAGGAACAGTAGCATGTTCTTGTTCAGCAACTTGATTGACATTCTGTTCAGCTACTGGATCATTTTGCTCATCTGTGGGAACAGCTGGATTGGGAACAGTCTGCTGGTCCTGTTGTGCTGGCAGTTCCTGGATTTGGTCAGTTTCTTCTGCCTCTTCTTGTATCGACTGTTCGCTTGCTGTTCCTCGATCTTGCACTTTTATTCCTTCATCTTCATCTTCCAAATTTGCAAGACCTATTTTAATATTACTTGTTTCCTGTTCACTTGTTGAAAAGTTAGTTTCATCAAAGATTATGTGAACAGACTCCTCTACACACATTGTTCTCTTATTATAAACTCTGTAAGCTTTGCTTTGTGATGAATAACCTAGAAATACTGCCTCATCACTTCTTTCATCAAATTTACCTATGTTTCGTTTTCCATTCACATGAACAAAACATTTGCATCCAAATATACGAAAATAGGAAATATTTGGTTTAACACCTTTGAGCAATTCATAGGGTGTCTTTGAAGTGATTGGTCTAATTAGTACACGATTCAATGTATAGCATGCAGTATTAACGGCTTCTGCCCAAAAATTCCTAGGTAGACCACTAGCAATCAACATGGTCCTAGCCATTTCTTCTAGGGTCCTATTTTTCCTTTCTACCACTCCATTTTGTTGTGGTGTTCTAGGTGCGGAAAAATTGTGATTTATACCATGTTCATTGCAATAATTCATGAAGTTTGAATTTTCAAATTCCTTCCCATGATCAGACCTAATGTGAACAATTTGATTATTAGTAGATTTTTGTGTTTTATTAGCAAAGGAAACAAACTCATCAAAAGCTTCATCTTTGCTTGCCAAAAATAAGGTCCACGTGAATCTACTATAATCATCAACAACAACAAATACATACTTTTTGCCACTACGGCTTTGTGTTCTCATTGGTCCACATAAATCCATATGAATTAATTCTAATGGTCTAGTGGTAGTCACAACGTTCTTTGATTTAAAGGATGACCGCACTTGTTTCCCTTTAGCACAAGGATCACAAACTTCATTTTTAAGAAATTTTATTGCAGGTAATCCTCTTACTAGGTCTTTTGATCTTAAAGTGTTAATCAATGAATAACTAGCATGACCTAGACGCTTGTGCCAAAGAAGTGGGTCTTCTTCAATAACACTTAAACACGTTAGACTGTTTCTGGGAACAGTGTCCAAGTCCACCACATAGGTGTTCCCTTTTCTGATTCCCTCCAGCACAGGATCTCCTGTACTGTTCCTAGAAATTATGCATTTTTCAGAAGTAAACTTAACAGAGTTACCTTTGTCGCAAAATTGAGAAATACTTAACAAATTGTGTTTTAAATTCTCGACTAAAAATACATTATCAATGGCATGGAAACTAGACCTTCCAACCTTTCCTTTGGCGATTATCTCACCCTTCATGTTGTCACCGAAGGTTACTGTTCCCCCATCATAGGCTTCAAGTGAGAGAAATTTAGATTTGTCACCTGTCATGTGCTTGGAACACCCACTGTCGAGATACCATGAGTTGTTCCCCCTCACTTGAACCTGCAAAGCAAATTAGTGGTTAGGTGCAGGAACCCATTCATCCTTGGGTTCCTTGTCGACAATACTTGAATCACATTTCTTAATCCATATTCGTTCGACATAATTTTTATTTGCTTTGGTATGCTGTTCCTTCTTTATACATTGATGTTTCAGGTGTCCACTTTTACCACAGAAGGAACATATTTTGCTACTAGGGAGATCTACATATACCTTTTTCCTTTTTTTCATTCTTAACATAACCTAGACCTTCTTTACTCTTGGTTTTAGCATTTAGAATCCATTTGGGAATTTCATTGATTTTCCCTTTTCCTCTTAAGTTAATTTGATCTTTTAGAAACTTATTTTCTTTTTCATATAATTCTAATTTTAATTTTATTTCTTGAAATTTCGTGCTAAACACATGAGTGGTTTTATCATTTTTAACCAATTTTAATCCTAGCAATTTGTTTTGATTTAATTCAATGTTAAGAATAATGAAATCCTGCTTTAATTTCTCCAATTGTTCTTTTAAAATGATATTCTTATCTAACAAATCAAAAAAAATCTACTTCGCACATCAATCCTAAAGGAATTTAGGTATGAGATATGATCTTTACTTAAGTTAAGGTCTTTCTCAATTTGGAGACACTTAGCTGTTTTTTCATTCAACTTTTCTTG
>NC_080053.1:21089998-21121276 GCF_026212465.1 Amaranthus tricolor
ATAAAGTAGCTCAAACTTGGTTTGTTTTGCACGAAACATGGCACACAACACCTTTTGGTATAAAATTTTTTTGTTGAAGTGGTTAGAATTGAAAATCATAGTCATATGCTAAAAATTACGTGTTAAATTGCGATTTTATGTGTTTTTAAACGTTTTTGGCACTTTTGCGCATAAAGTAGCTCAAACTTGGTTTGTTTTGCACGAAACCTGGCACACAAAATTTTTTAGTATATATTATTGTGTTGACGTGGTTAGAATTGAAAATCATAGTCATATGCTAGAAATTACGTGTTAGGTTGCGATTTTAAGGGTTTTTAAGCGTTTTTCACACTTTTGCGCATAAAGTAGCACAAACATGGTTTATTTTGCACGAAACATGGCACACAACACTATTTGGTATAAATTTTTGTGTTCAAGTGGTTAGAGTTGAAAATCATAGTCATATACGAGAAATTACGTGTTAAGTTGCGAATTTATGGGTTTTAAAGCATTTTTGGAACTTTTGCACATAAAGTAGCAAAAACTTGGTTTGTTTTGCACGAAACTTGGAACACAAAACTTTTTAGTATATATTATTGTGTTGACGTGGTTAGAATTGAAAACCATAGTCATATGCTAGAAATTACGTGTTAAGTTGCGATTTTAAGGGTTTTTAAGCGTTTTTGGCACTTTTGCGCATAAAGTAGCTCAAACATGGTTTATTTTGCACGAAACATGGCACACAACACTATTTGGTATAAATTTTTGTGTTCAAATGGTTAGAATTGAAAATCATAGTCATATACGAGAAATTACGTGTTAAGTTGCGAATTTATGGGTTTTGAAGCATTTTTGGCACTTTTGCGCATAAAGTAGCTCAAACTTGGTTTGTTTTGCACGAAACTTCGCACACAAAACTTTTTGGTATGTATTATTGTGTTGAAGAGGTTAGAATTGAAAATCATAGTCATATGCTAGAAATTACGTGTTAAGTTGCGATTTTATGGGTTTTTAAGCGTTTTTGGCACTTTTGCGCATAAAGTAGCTCGAACTTGGTTTGTTTTGCACGAAACATGGCACAGAACACTATTTGGTATATATTATTTTGTTGAAGTGGTTAGAATTGAAAATTATAGTCATATGCTTGATATTACGTGTTAAGTTGCGATTTTATGCGTTTTCATGCTTTTTTGGCACTTTTCGTGCATAAAGTAGCGCATTAACATGGTTTGTTTTGCACGAAACATGGCACACAACACTATTTGGTATAAATTTTTGTGTTCAAGTGGTTAGAATTGAAAATCATAGTCATATTCGAGAAATTACGTGTTAAGTTGCGAATTTATGGGTTTTGAAGCATTTTTGGCACTTTTGCGCATAAAGTAGCTCAAACTTGGTTTGTTTTGCACGAAACTTGGCACACAACACTTTTTGGTATGTATTATTGTGTTGAAGAGGTTAGAATTGAAAATCATAGTCATATGCTAGAAATTACGTGTTAAGTTGTGATTTTATGGGCTTTTAAGCGTTTTTGGCACTTTTGCGCATAAAGTAGCTCGAGCTTGGTTTGTTTTGCACGAAACATGGCACATAACACTATTTGGTATATATTATTGTGTTGAAGTAGTTAGAATTGAAAATTATAGTCATATGCTTGATATTACGTGTTAAGTTGCGATTTTATGCGTTTTCATGCTTTTTTGGCACTTTTCGTGCATAAAGTTGCGCATTAACTTGGTTTGTTTTGCACGCAACTTGGCAAACAACACTATTTGATATATTTTATTGTGTTGAAGTGGTTACAATTGAAAATCCTAGTCATATGCTAGAAATTACGTGTTAAGTTGCGATTTTAAGGGTTTTTAAGCATTTTTGGCACTTTTGCGTATAAAGTAGCTCAAACACGGTTTGTTTTGCACGAAACTTGGCACACAACACTATTTGGTAAATATTATTGTGTTGAAGTTGTTAGAATTGAAAATCATAGTCATATGCAAGAAATTACGTGTTAAGTTGCGATTTTATAGATTTTTAAGCATTTTGGGCTCTTTTGCGCGTGAAGTAGCTCAAACTTTGTTTGTTTTGCACAAAACTTGGCACATAACACTATTTGGTGTATATTATTTTTTTGAAGTGGTTAGAATTCAAAATCATAGTCATATGCTAAAATTACACGTTAAATTGCGATTTTATGGGTTTTTAAGCGTTTTTGGCACTTTTGCGCATAAAGTAGCTCAAACTTGGTTTCTTTTGCACGAAACTTGGCACAAAAAACTTTTTTGTATATATTATTGTGTTTACGTGGTAAGAATTGAAAATCATAATCATATGCAAGAAATTACGTGTTAGGTTGCGATTTTAAGGGTTTTTAAGCGTTTTTGACACTTTTGCGCATAAAGTAGCTCAAACATGGTTTATTTTGCACAAAACATGGCACACAACACTATTTGGTATAAATTTTTGTGTTCAAGTGGTTAGAATTGAAAATCATAGTCATATACGAGAAATTACGTGTTAAGTTGCGAATTTATGGGTTTTGAAGCATTTTTAGCACTTTTGCGCATAAAGTAGCTGAAACTTGGTTTGTTTTGCACGAAACATGGCACACAACACTTTTTGGTATGTATTATTTTGTTGAAGAGGTTAGAATTGAAAATCATAGTCATATGCTAGAAATTACGTGTTAAGTTGCGATTTTATGGGTTTTTATGCGTTTTTGGCACTTTTGCGCATTAAGTAGCTCGAACTTGGTTTGTTTTGCACGAAATATGGCACAGAACACTATTTGGTATATATTATTGTGTTGAAGTGGTTAGAATTGAAAATTATAGTCTTATGCTAGATATTACGTGTTAAGTTGCGATTTTATGCGTTTTCATGCTTTTTTGGCACTTTTCGTGCATAAAGTAGCGCATTAACTTGGTTTGTTTTGCACGCAACTTGGTACACAACACTATTTGGTATATTTTATTGTGTTGAAGTGGTTAGAATTTAAAATCCTAGTCATATGCTAGAAATTACTTGTTAAGTTGCGATTTTAAGGGTGTTTAAGCATTTTTGGCACTTTTGCGTATAAAGTAGCTCAAACACGGTTTGTTTTGCACGAAACATGGCACACAACACTATTTGGTATATATTATTGTGTTGAAGTTGTTAGAATTGAAAATCATAGTCATATGCAAGAATTTACGTGTTAAGTTGCGCTTTTATGTATTTTTAAGCATTTTGGGCTCTTTTGCGCATGAACTAGCTCAAACTTTGTTTGTTTTACACAAAACTTGACACATAACACTATTTGGTGTATATTATCTTTTTGAAGTGGTTAGAATTAGAAATCATAGTCATATGCTAAAAATTACGTGTTATGTTGCGATTTTATGGGTTTTAAAGCGTTTTTTGCACTTTTGCGCATAAAGTAGCTCAAACTTGGTTTGTTTTGCACGAAACATGGCACACAACACCTTTTGGTATAAAATTTTTTTTTGAAGTGGTTAGAATTGAAAATCATAGTCAAATGCTAGAAATTACGTGTTAAATTGCGATTTTATGTGTTTTTAAACGTTTTTGGCACTTTTGCGCATAAAGTAGCTCAAACTTGGTTTGTTTTGCACGAAACTTGGCACAAAAAATTTTTTAGTATATATTATTGTGTTGACGTGGTTAGAATTGAAAATCATAGTCATATGCTAGAAATTACGTGTTAGGTTGCGATTTTAAGGGTTTTTAAGCGTTTTCACACTTTTGCGCATAAAGTAGCTCAAACATGGTTTATTTTGCACGAAACATGGCACACAACACTATTTGGTATAAATTTTTGTGTTCAGGTGGTTAGAATTGAAAAGCATAGTCATATACGAGAAATTACGTGTTAAGTTGCGAATTTATGAGTTTTGAAGCATTTTTGGCACTTTTGCGCATAAAGTAGCTCAAACTTGGTTTGTTTTGCACGAAACTTCGCACACAACACTTTTTGGTATGTATTATTGTGTTGAAGAGGTTAGAATTGAAAATCATAGTCATATGCTAGAAATTACGTGTTAAGTTGCGATTTTATGGATTTTTTAGCGTTTTTGGCACTTTGGCGCATAAAGTAGCTCGAACTTGGTTTGTTTTGCACGAAACATGGCACAGAACACTATTTGGTATATATTATTGTGTTGAAGTAGTTAGAATTGAAAATTATAGTCATATGCTTGATATTACGTGTTAAGTTGCGATTTTATGCGTTTTCATGCTTTTTTGCACTTTTTGTGCATAAAGTAGCACATTAACTTGGTTTGTTTTGCACGAAACTTGGCACACAACACTATTTGGTATATTTTATTGTGTTGAAGTGGTCAGAATTGAAAATCCTAGCCATATGCTAGAGATTACGTGTTAAGTTGCGATTTTAAGGGTTTTTAAGCATTTTTGGCACTTTTGCGTATAAAGTAGCTCAAACACGGTTTGTTTTGCACGAAACTTGGCACACAACACTATTTGGTATATATTATTGTGTTGAAGTTGTTAGAATTGAAAATCATAGTCATATGCAAGAAATTACGTGTTAAGTTGCGCTTTTATGTATTTTTAACCATTTTTGGCTCTTTTGCGCATGAAGTAGCTCAAACTTTGTTTGTTTTACACAAAACTTGACACATAACACTATTTGGTGTATATTATCTTTTTGAAGTGGTTAGAATTAGAAATCATAGTCATATGCTAAAAGTTACGTGTTATGTTGCGATTTTATGGGTTTTTAAGCGTTTTTTGCACTTTTGCGCATAAAGAACCTCAAACTTGGTTTGTTTTGCACGAAACATGGCACACAACACCTTTTGGTATAAAATTTTTTTTTGAAGTGGTTAGAATTGAAAATCATAGTCAAATGCTAGAAATTACGTGTTAAATTGCGATTTTATGTGTTTTTAAACGTTTTTGGCACTTTTGCGCATAAAGTAGCTCAAACTTGGTTTGTTTTGCACGAAACTTGGCACAAAAAATTTTTTAGTATATATTATTGTGTTGACGTGGTTAGAATTCAAAATCATAGTCATATGCTAGAAATTACGTGTTAGGTTGCGATTTTAAGGGTTTTTAAGCGTTTTCACACTTTTGCGCATAAAGTAGCTCAAACATGGTTTATTTTGCACGAAACATGGCACACAACACTATTTGGTATAAATTTTTGTGTTCAGGTGGTTAGAATTGAAAAGCATAGTCATATACGAGAAATTACGTGTTAAGTTGCGAATTTATGAGTTTTGAAGCATTTTTGGCACTTTTGCGCATAGAGTAGCTCAAACTTGGTTTGTTTTGCACGAAACTTCGCACACAACACTTTTTGGTATGTATTATTGTGTTGAAGAGGTTAGAATTGAAAATCATAGTCATATGCTAGAAATTACGTGTTAAGTTGCGATTTTATGGATTTTTTAGCGTTTTTGGCACTTTGGCGCATAAAGTAGCTCGAACTTGGTTTGTTTTGCACGAAACATGGCACAGAACACTATTTGGTATATATTATTGTGTTGAAGTAGTTAGAATTGAAAATTATAGTCATATGCTTGATATTACGTGTTAAGTTGCGATTTTATGCGTTTTCATGCTTTTTTGCACTTTTCGTGCATAAAGTAGCGCATTAACTTGGTTTGTTTTGCACGAAACTTGGCACACAACACTATTTGGTATATTTTATTGTGTTGAAGTGGTCAGAATTGAAAATCCTAGCCATATGCTAGAGATTACGTGTTAAGTTGCGATTTTAAGGGTTTTTAAGCATTTTTGGCACTTTTGCGTATAAAGTAGCTCAAACACGGTTTGTTTTGCACGAAACTTGGCACACAACACTATTTGGTATATATTATTGTGTTGAAGTTGTTAGAATTGAAAATCATAGTCATATGCAAGAAATTACGTGTTAAGTTGCGCTTTTATGTATTTTTAACCATTTTTGGCTCTTTTGCGCATGAAGTAGCTCAAACTTTGTTTGTTTTACACAAAACTTGACACATAACACTGTTTGGTGTATATTATCATTTTGAAGTGGTTAGAATTAGAAATCATAGTCATATGCTAAAAATTACGTGTTATGTTGCGATTTTATGCGTTTTCATGCTTTTTTGGCACTTTTCGTGCATAAAGTAGCGCATTAACTTGGTTTGTTTTGCACGAAACTTGGCACACAACACTATTTGGTATATTTTATTGTGTTGAAGTGGTCAGAATTGAAAATCCTAGTCATATGCTAGAAATTACGTGTTAAGTTGCGATTTTAAGGGTTTTTAAGCATTTTTGGCACTTTTGCGTATAAAGTAGCTCAAACACGGTTTGTTTTTCACGAAACTTGGCACACAACACTATTTGGTAAATATTATTGTGTTGAAGTTATTAGAATTGAAAATCATAGTCATATGCAAGAAATTACGTGTTAAGTTACGATTTTATGGATTTTTAAGCATTTTGGGCTCTTTTGCGCGTGAAGTAGCGCTCAAACTTTGTTTGTTTTGCACCAAACTTGGCACCTAACACTATTTGGTGTATATTATTTTTTTGAAGTGGTTAGAATTTAAAATCATAGTCATATGCTAAAATTACGTGTTAAATTGCGATTTTATAGGTTTTTATGCGTTTTTGGCACTTTTGCCCATAAGCCGCTCAAACTTGGTTTCTTTTGCACGAAACTTGGCACACAAAACTTTTTTGTATATATTATTGTGTTTACGTGGTAAGAATTGAAAATCATAGTCATATGCTAGAAATTACGTGTTAGGTTGCGATTTTAAGGGTTTTTAAGCGTTTTTGACACTTTTGCGCATAAAGTAGCTCAAACATGGTTTATTTTGCACGAAACATGGCACACAACACTATTTGGTATAAATTTTTGTGTTCAAGTGGTTAGAATTGAAAATCATAGTCATATACGAGAAATTACGTGTTAAGTTGCGAATTTATGGGTTTTGAAGAATTTTTGGCACTTTTGCGCATAAAGTAGCTCAAACTTGGTTTTTTTTTGCACGAAACATGACACACAACACTTTTTGGTATGTATTATTGTGTTGAAGAGGTTAGAATTGAAAATCATAGTCATATGCTAGAAATTACGTGTTAAGTTGCGATTTTATGGGTTTTTATGCGTTTTTAGCACTTTTGCGCATAAAGTAGCTCGAACTTGGTTTGTTTTGCACGAAACATGGCACATAATACTATTTGGTATATATTATTGTGTTGAAGTAGTTAGAATTGAAAATTATAGTCATATGCTTGATATTACGTGTTAAGTTGCGATTTTATGCGTTTTCATGCTTTTTTGGCACTTTTCGTGCATAAAGTTGCGCATTAACTTGGTTTGTTTAGCACGCAACTTGGCAAACAACACTATTTGATATATTTTATTGTGTTAAAGTGGTTAGAATTGAAAATCCTAGTCATATGCTAGAAATTACGTGTTAAGTTGCGATTTTAAGGGTTTTTAAACATTTTTGGCACTTTTGCGTATAAAGTAGCTCAAACACGGTTTGTTTTGCACGAAAATTGGCACACAACACTATTTGGTAAATATTATTGTGTTGAAGTTGTTAGAATTGAAAATCATAGTCATATGCAAGAAATTACGTGTTAAGTTGCGATTTTATAGATTTTTAAGCATTTTGGGCTCTTTTGCGCGTGAAGTAGCTCAAACTTTGTTTGTTTTGCACAAAACTTGGCACATAACACTATTTGGTGTATATTATTTTTTTAAAGTGGTTAGAATTCAAAATCATAGTCATATGCTAAAATTACATGTTAAATTGCGATTTATGGGTTTTTAAGCGTTTTTGGCACTTTTGCGCATAAAGTAGCTCAAACTTGGTTTCTTTTGCACGAAACTTGGCACAAAAAACTTTTTTGTATATATTATTGTGTTTACGTGGTAAGAATTGAAAATCATAGTCATATGCTAGAAATTACGTGTTAGGTTGCGATTTTAAGGGTTATTAAGCGTTTTTGACACTTTTGCGCATAAAGTAGCTCAAACATGGTTTATTTTGCACAAAACATGGCACACAACACTATTTGGTATAAATTTTTGTGTTCAAGTGGTTAGAATTGAAAATCATAGTCATATACGAGAAATTACGTGTTAAGTTGCGAATTTATGGGTTTTGAAGCATTTTTAGCACTTTTGCGCATAAAGTAGCTCAAACTTGGTTTGTTTTGCACGAAACATGGCACACAACACTTTTTGGTATGTATTATTTTGTTGAAGAGGTTAGAATTGAAAATCATAGTCATATGCTAGAAATTACGTGTTAAGTTGCGATTTTATGGGTTTTTATGGGTTTTTGGCACTTTTGCGCATTAAGTAGCTCGAACTTGGTTTGTTTTGCACGAAATATGGCACAGAACACTATTTGGTATATATTATTGTGTTGAAGTGGTTAGAATTGAAAATTATAGTCTTATGCTAGATATTACGTGTTAAGTTGCGATTTTATGCGTTTTCATGCTTTTTTGGCACTTTTCGTGCATAAAGTAGCGCATTAACTTGGTTTGTTTTGCACGCAACTTGGTACACAACAGTATTTGGTATATTTTATTGTGTTGAAGTGGTTAGAATTTAAAATCCTAGTCATATGCTAGAAATTACTTGTTAAGTTGCGATTTTAAGGGTTTTTAAGCATTTTTGGCACTTTTGCGTATAAGGTAGCTCAAACACGGTTTGTTTTGCACGAAACATGGCACACAACACTATTTGGTATATATTATTGTGTTGAAGTTGTTAGAATTGAAAATCATAGTCATATGCAAGAAATTACGTGTTAAGTTGCGCTTTTATGTATTTTTAACCATTTTGGGCTCTTTTGCGCATGAAGTAGCTCAAACTTTGTTTGTTTTGCACGAAACTTGGCACAAAAAATTTTTTAGTATATATTATTGTGTTGACGTGCTTAGAATTTAAAATCATAGTCATATGCTAGAAATTACGTGTTAGGTTGCGATTTTAAGGGTTTTTAAGCGTTTTTCACACTTTTGCGCATAAAGTAGCTCAAACATGGTTTATTTTGCACGAAACATGGCACACAACACTATTTGGTATAAATTTTTGTGTTCAAGTGGTTAGAATTGAAAAGCATAGTCATATACGAGAAATTACGTGTTAAGTTGTGAATTTATGAGTTTTGAAGCATTTTTGGCACTTTTACGCAATAAAGTAGCTCAAACTTGGTTTGTTTTGCACAAAACTTCGCACACAACACTTTTTGGTATGTATTATTGTGTTGAAGAGGTTAGAATTGAAAATCATAGTCATATGCTAGAAATTACGTGTTAAGTTGCGATTTTATGGGTTTTTTATGCGTTTTTAGCACTTTTGCGCATAAAGTAGCTCGAACTTGGTTTGTTTTGCACGAAACATGGCACATAATACTATTTGGTATATATTATTGTGTTGAAGTAGTTAGAATTGAAAATTATAGTCATATGCTTGATATTACGTGTTAAGTTGCGATTTTATGCGTTTTCATGCTTTTTTGGCACTTTTCGTGCATAAAGTTGCGCATTAACTTGGTTTGTTTAGCACGCAACTTGGCAAACAACACTATTTGATATATTTTATTGTGTTAAAGTGGTTAGAATTGAAAATCCTAGTCATATGCTAGAAATTACGTGTTAAGTTGCGATTTTAAGGGTTTTTAAACATTTTTGGCACTTTTGCGTATAAAGTAGCTCAAACACGGTTTGTTTTGCACGAAAATTGGCACACAACACTATTTGGTAAATATTATTGTGTTGAAGTTGTTAGAATTGAAAATCATAGTCATATGCAAGAAATTACGTGTTAAGTTGCGATTTTATAGATTTTTAAGCATTTTGGGCTCTTTTGCGCGTGAAGTAGCTCAAACTTTGTTTGTTTTGCACAAAACTTGGCACATAACACTATTTGGTGTATATTATTTTTTTAAAGTGGTTAGAATTCAAAATCATAGTCATATGCTAAAATTACATGTTAAATTGCGATTTATGGGTTTTTTAAGCGTTTTTGGCACTTTTGCGCATAAAGTAGCTCAAACTTGGTTTCTTTTGCACGAAACTTGGCACAAAAAACTTTTTTGTATATATTATTGTGTTTACGTGGTAAGAATTGAAAATCATAGTCATATGCTAGAAATTACGTGTTAGGTTGCGATTTTAAGGGTTTTTAAGCGTTTTTGACACTTTTGCGCATAAAGTAGCTCAAACATGGTTTATTTTGCACAAAACATGGCACACAACACTATTTGGTATAAATTTTTGTGTTCAAGTGGTTAGAATTGAAAATCATAGTCATATACGAGAAATTACGTGTTAAGTTGCGAATTTATGGGTTTTGAAGCATTTTTAGCACTTTTGCGCATAAAGTAGCTCAAACTTGGTTTGTTTTGCACGAAACATGGCACACAACACTTTTTGGTATGTATTATTTTGTTGAAGAGGTTAGAATTGAAAATCATAGTCATATGCTAGAAATTACGTGTTAAGTTGCGATTTTATGGGTTTTTATGGGTTTTTGGCACTTTTGCGCATTAAGTAGCTCGAACTTGGTTTGTTTTGCACGAAATATGGCACAGAACACTATTTGGTATATATTATTGTGTTGAAGTGGTTAGAATTGAAAATTATAGTCTTATGCTAGATATTACGTGTTAAGTTGCGATTTTATGCGTTTTCATGCTTTTTTGGCACTTTTCGTGCATAAAGTAGCGCATTAACTTGGTTTGTTTTGCACGCAACTTGGTACACAACAGTATTTGGTATATTTTATTGTGTTGAAGTGGTTAGAATTTAAAATCCTAGTCATATGCTAGAAATTACTTGTTAAGTTGCGATTTTAAGGGTTTTTAAGCATTTTTGGCACTTTTGCGTATAAGGTAGCTCAAACACGGTTTGTTTTGCACGAAACATGGCACACAACACTATTTGGTATATATTATTGTGTTGAAGTTGTTAGAATTGAAAATCATAGTCATATGCAAGAAATTACGTGTTAAGTTGCGCTTTTATGTATTTTTAACCATTTTGGGCTCTTTTGCGCATGAAGTAGCTCAAACTTTGTTTGTTTTGCACGAAACTTGGCACAAAAAATTTTTTAGTATATATTATTGTGTTGACGTGCTTAGAATTTAAAATCATAGTCATATGCTAGAAATTACGTGTTAGGTTGCGATTTTAAGGGTTTTTAAGCGTTTTTCACACTTTTGCGCATAAAGTAGCTCAAACATGGTTTATTTTGCACGAAACATGGCACACAACACTATTTGGTATAAATTTTTGTGTTCAAGTGGTTAGAATTGAAAAGCATAGTCATATACGAGAAATTACGTGTTAAGTTGTGAATTTATGAGTTTTGAAGCATTTTTGGCACTTTTACGCATAAAGTAGCTCAAACTTGGTTTGTTTTGCACAAAACTTCGCACACAACACTTTTTGGTATGTATTATTGTGTTGAAGAGGTTAGAATTGAAAATCATAGTCATATGCTAGAAATTACGTGTTAAGTTGCGATTTTATGGGTTTTTATGCGTTTTTAGCACTTTTGCGCATAAAGTAGCTCGAACTTGGTTTGTTTTGCACGAAACATGGCACATAATACTATTTGGTATATATTATTGTGTTGAAGTAGTTAGAATTGAAAATTATAGTCATATGCTTGATATTACGTGTTAAGTTGCGATTTTATGCGTTTTCATGCTTTTTTGGCACTTTTCGTGCATAAAGTTGCGCATTAACTTGGTTTGTTTAGCACGCAACTTGGCAAACAACACTATTTGATATATTTTATTGTGTTAAAGTGGTTAGAATTGAAAATCCTAGTCATATGCTAGAAATTACGTGTTAAGTTGCGATTTTAAGGGTTTTTAAACATTTTTGGCACTTTTGCGTATAAAGTAGCTCAAACACGGTTTGTTTTGCACGAAAATTGGCACACAACACTATTTGGTAAATATTATTGTGTTGAAGTTGTTAGAATTGAAAATCATAGTCATATGCAAGAAATTACGTGTTAAGTTGCGATTTTATAGATTTTTAAGCATTTTGGGCTCTTTTGCGCGTGAAGTAGCTCAAACTTTGTTTGTTTTGCACAAAACTTGGCACATAACACTATTTGGTGTATATTATTTTTTTAAAGTGGTTAGAATTCAAAATCATAGTCATATGCTAAAATTACATGTTAAATTGCGATTTATGGGTTTTTAAGCGTTTTTGGCACTTTTGCGCATAAAGTAGCTCAAACTTGGTTTCTTTTGCACGAAACTTGGCACAAAAAACTTTTTTGTATATATTATTGTGTTTACGTGGTAAGAATTGAAAATCATAGTCATATGCTAGAAATTACGTGTTAGGTTGCGATTTTAAGGGTTTTTAAGCGTTTTTGACACTTTTGCGCATAAAGTAGCTCAAACATGGTTTATTTTGCACAAAACATGGCACACAACACTATTTGGTATAAATTTTTGTGTTCAAGTGGTTAGAATTGAAAATCATAGTCATATACGAGAAATTACGTGTTAAGTTGCGAATTTATGGGTTTTGAAGCATTTTTAGCACTTTTGCGCATAAAGTAGCTCAAACTTGGTTTGTTTTGCACGAAACATGGCACACAACACTTTTTGGTATGTATTATTTTGTTGAAGAGGTTAGAATTGAAAATCATAGTCATATGCTAGAAATTACGTGTTAAGTTGCGATTTTATGGGTTTTTATGGGTTTTTGGCACTTTTGCGCATTAAGTAGCTCGAACTTGGTTTGTTTTGCACGAAATATGGCACAGAACACTATTTGGTATATATTATTGTGTTGAAGTGGTTAGAATTGAAAATTATAGTCTTATGCTAGATATTACGTGTTAAGTTGCGATTTTATGCGTTTTCATGCTTTTTTGGCACTTTTCGTGCATAAAGTAGCGCATTAACTTGGTTTGTTTTGCACGCAACTTGGTACACAACAGTATTTGGTATATTTTATTGTGTTGAAGTGGTTAGAATTTAAAATCCTAGTCATATGCTAGAAATTACTTGTTAAGTTGCGATTTTAAGGGTTTTTAAGCATTTTTGGCACTTTTGCGTATAAGGTAGCTCAAACACGGTTTGTTTTGCACGAAACATGGCACACAACACTATTTGGTATATATTATTGTGTTGAAGTTGTTAGAATTGAAAATCATAGTCATATGCAAGAAATTACGTGTTAAGTTGCGCTTTTATGTATTTTTAACCATTTTGGGCTCTTTTGCGCATGAAGTAGCTCAAACTTTGTTTGTTTTGCACGAAACTTGGCACAAAAAATTTTTTAGTATATATTATTGTGTTGACGTGCTTAGAATTTAAAATCATAGTCATATGCTAGAAATTACGTGTTAGGTTGCGATTTTAAGGGTTTTTAAGCGTTTTTCACACTTTTGCGCATAAAGTAGCTCAAACATGGTTTATTTTGCACGAAACATGGCACACAACACTATTTGGTATAAATTTTTGTGTTCAAGTGGTTAGAATTGAAAAGCATAGTCATATACGAGAAATTACGTGTTAAGTTGTGAATTTATGAGTTTTGAAGCATTTTTGGCACTTTTACGCATAAAGTAGCTCAAACTTGGTTTGTTTTGCACAAAACTTCGCACACAACACTTTTTGGTATGTATTATTGTGTTGAAGAGGTTAGAATTGAAAATCATAGTCATATGCTAGAAATTACGTGTTAAGTTGCGATTTTATGGATTTTTTAGCGTTTTTGGCACTTTGGCGCATAAAGTAGCACGAACTTGGTTTGTTTTGCACGAAACATGGCACAGAACACTATTTGGTATATATTATTGTGTTGAAGTGGTTAGAATTGAAAATTATAGTCATATGCTTGATATTACGTGTTAAGTTGCGATATTATGCGTTTTCATGCTTTTTTGCACTTTTCGTGCATAAAGTAGCGCATTAACTTGGTTTGTTTTGCACGAAACTTGGCACACAACAATATTTGGTATATTTTATTGTGTTGAAGTGGTCAGAATTGAAAATCCTAGCCATATGCTAGAAATTACGTGTTAAGTTGCGATTTTAAGGGTTTTTAAGCATTTTTGGCACTTTTGCGTATAAAGTAGCTCAAACACGGTTTGTTTTGCATGAAACTTGGCACACAACACTATTTGGTATATATTATTGTGTTGAAGTTGTTAGAATTGAAAATCATAGTTATATGCAAGAAATTACGTGTTAAGTTGCGCTTTTATGTATTTTTAAGCATTTTGGGCTCTTTTGCGCATGAAGTAGCTCAAATTTTGTTTGTTTTACACAAAACTTGACACATAACACTATTTGGTGTATATTATCTTTTTGAAGTGGTTAGAATTAGAAATAATAGTCATATGCTAAAAATTACGTGTTATGTTGCGATTTTATGCGTTTTCATGCTTTTTTGGCACTTTTCGTGCATAAAGTAGCGCATTAACTTGGTTTGTTTTGCACGTTTTGCACGAAACTTGGCACACAACACTATTTGGTATATTTTATTGTGTTGAAGCGGTCAGAATTGAAAATCCTAGTCATATGCTAGAAATTACGTGTTAAGTTGCGATTTTAAGGGTTTTTAAGCATTTTTGGCACTTTTGCGTATAAAGTAGCTCAAACACGGTTTGTTTTTCACGAAACTTGGCACACAACACTATTTGGTAAATATTATTGTGTTGAAGTTGTTAGAATTGAAAATCATAGTCATATGCAAGAAATTACGTGTTAAGTTGCGATTTTATGGATTTTTAAGCATTTTGGGCTCTTTTGTGCGTGAAGTAGCTCAAACTTTGTTTGTTTTGCACCAAACTTGGCACCTAACACAATTTGGTGTATATTATTTTTTTGAACTGGTTAGAATTTAAAATCATAGTCATATGCTAAAATTACGTGTTAAATTGCGATTTTATAGGTTTTTAAGCGTTTTTGGCACTTTTGCGCATAAGCCGCTCAAACTTGGTTTCTTTTGCACGAAACTTGGCACACAAAACTTTTTTGTATATATTATTGTGTTTACGGGGTAAGAATTGAAAATCATAGTCATATGCTAGAAATTACGTGTTAGGTTGCGATTTTAAGGGTTTTTAAGCGTTTTTGACACTTTTGCGCATAAAGTAGCTCAAACATGGTTTATTTTGCACGAAACATGGCACACAACACTATATGGTATAACTTTTGGTGTTCAAGTGGTTAGAATTGAAAATCATAGTCATATACGAGAAATTACGTGTTAAGTTGCGAATTTATGGGTTTTGAAGCATTTTTGGCACTTTTGCGCATAAAGTAGCTCAAACATGGTTTATTTTGCACGAAACATGGCACACAACACTATTTGGTATAAATTTTTGTGTTCAAGTGGTTAGAGTTGAAAATCATAGTCATATACGAGAAATTACGTGTTAAGTTGCGAATTTATGGGTTTTGAAGCATTTTTGGCACTTTTGCGCATAAAGTAGCTCAAACTTGGTTTGTTTTGCACGAAACATGGCACACAACACTTTTTGGTATGTATTATTATGTTGAAGAGGTTAGAATTGAAAATCATAGTCATATGCTAGAAATTACGTGTTAAGTTGCGATTTTATGGGTTTTTAAGCGTTTTTGGCACTTTTTTTGCATAAAGTAGCTCGAACTTGGTTTGTTTTGCACGAAATATGGCACAGAACACTATTTGGTATATATTATTGTGTTGAAGTGGTTAGAATTGAAAATTATAGTCATATGCTAGATATTACGTGTTAAGTTGCGATTTTATGCGTTTTCATGCTGTTTTAGCACTTTTCGTGCATAAAGTAGTGCATTAACTTGGTTTGTTTTGCACGCAACTTGGCACACAACACTATTTGGTATATTTTATTGTGTTGAAGTGGTTAGAATTGAAAATCCTAGTCATATGCTAGAAATTACGTGTTAAGTTGCGATTTTAAGGGTTTTTAAGCATTTTTGGCACTTTTGCGTATAAAGTAGCTCAAACACGGTTTGTTTTGCACGAAACTTTGGCACATTATTGTGTTGAAGTTGTTAGAATTGAAAATCATAGTCATATTCAAGAAATTACGTGTTAAGTTTCGATTTTATGGATTTTTAAGCATTTTTGGCTCTTTTGCGCATGAAGTAGCTCAAACTTTGTTTGTTTTGCACAAAACTTGGCACATAACACTATTTGGTGTATATTATCTTTTTGAAGTGGTTAGAATTCAAAATCATAGTCATATGATAAAAATTACGTGTTATGTTGCGATTTTATGGGGTTTTAAAAAGTTTTTTGCACTTTTGCGCATAAAGTAGCTGAAACTTGGTTTGTTTTGCACGAAACATGGCACACAACACCTTTTGGTATAAATTTTTTTTGTTGAAGTGGTTAGAAATGAAAATCATAGTCATATGCTGAAATTACGTGTTAAATTGCGATTTTATTGGTTTTTAAGCGTTTTTGGCACTTTTGCGCATAAAGTAGCTCAAACTTGGTTTGTTTTGCACGAAACTTGGCACACAAAACTTTTTTGTATATATTATTGTGTTGACGTGGTTAGAATTGAAAATCATAGTCATATGCTAGAAATTACGTGTTAGGTTGCGATTTTAAGGGTTTTTAAGCGTTTTTGACACTTTTGCGCATAAAGTAGCTCAAACATGGTTTATTTTGCACGAAACATGGCACACAACACTATTTGGTATAAATTTTTGTGTTCAAGTGGTTAGAATTGAAAATCATAGTCATATACGAGAAATTACGTGTTAAGTTGCGAATTTATGGGTTTTGAAGCATTTTTGGCACTTTTGCGCATAAAGTAGCTCAAACTTGGTTTGTTTTGCACGAAACATGACACACAACACTTTTTGGTATGTATTATTGTGTTGAAGAGGTTAGAATTGAAAACCATAGTCATATGCTAGAAATTACGTGTTAAGTTGCGATTTTATGGGTTTTTATGCGTTTTTAGCACTTTTGCGCATTAAGTAGCTCGAACTTGGTTTGTTTTGCACGAAATATGGCACAGAACACTATTTGGTATATATTATTGTGTTGAAGTGGTTAGAATTGAAAATTATAGTCATATGCTAGATATTACGTGTTAAGTTGCGATTTTATGCGTTTTCATGCTTTTTTTGGCACTTTTCTCGTGCATAAAGTAGCGCATTAACTTGGTTTGTTTTGCACGCAACTTGGTACACAACACTATTTGGTATATTTTATTGTGTTGAAGTGGTTTGAATTTAAATCCTAGTCATATGCTAGAAATTACTTGTTAAGTTTCGATTTTTAAGGGTTTTTAAGCATTTTTGGCACTTTTGCGTATAAAGTAGCTCAAACACAGTTTGTTTTGCACGAAACATGGCACACAACACTATTTGGTATATAGTTATTGTGTTGAAGTTGTTAGAATTGAAAATCATAGTCATATGCAAGAAATTACGTGTTAAGTTGCGCTTTTATGTATTTTTAACCATTTTGGGCCTCTTTTGCGCATGAAGTAGCGTCAAACTTTGTTTGTTTTGCACGAAACTTGGCACAAAAAATTTTTTAGTATATATTATTGTGTTGACGTGGTTAGAATTGAAAATCATAGTCATATACTAGAAATTACGTGTTAGGTTGCGATTTTAAGGGGTTTTAAGCGTTTTTCACACTTTTGCGCATAAAGTAGCTCAAACATGGTTTGTTTTGCACGAAACATGGCACACAACACTATTTGGTATAAATTTTTGTGTTCAAGTGGTTAGAATTGAAAAGCATAGTCATATACGAGAAATTACGTGTTAAGTTGCGAATTTATGAGTTTTGAAGCATTTTTTGGCACTTTTGCGCATAAAGTAGCTCAAACTTGGTTTGTTTTGCACAAAAACTTCGCACACAAACACTTTTTGGTATGTATTATTGTGTTGAAGAGGTTAGAATTGAAAATCATAGTCATATGCTAGAAATTACGTGTTAAGTTGCGATTTTATGGATTTTTAGCGTTTTTTGGCACTTTGGCGCATAAAGTAGCTCGAACTTGGTTTGTTTTGCACGAAACATGGCACAGAACACTATTTGGTATATATTATTGTGTTGAAGTGGTTAGAATTGAAAATTATAGTCATATGCTTGATATTACGTGTTAAGTTGCGATTTTATGCGTTTTC
This sequence comes from Amaranthus tricolor, assembly GCF_026212465.1. NCBI lineage: Eukaryota > Viridiplantae > Streptophyta > Magnoliopsida > Caryophyllales > Amaranthaceae > Amaranthus > Amaranthus tricolor. Next base: position 21,108,100 of record NC_080053.1, read on the forward strand.
ATGCTTTTTTGCACTTTTCGTGCATAAAGTAGCGCATTAACTTGGTTTGTTTTGCACGAAACTTGGCACACAACAATATTTGGTATATTTTATTGTGTTGAAGTGGTCAGAATGTAAAATCCTAGCCATATGCTAGAAATTACGTGTTAAGTTGCGATTTTAAGGGTTTTTAAGCATTTTTGGCACTTTTGCGTATAAAGTAGCTCAAACACGGTTTGTTTTGCACGAAACTTGGCACACAACACTATTTGGTATATATTATTGTGTTGAAGTTGTTAGAATTGAAAATCATAGTCATATGCAAGAAATTACGTGTTAAGTTGCGCTTTTATGTATTTTTAAGCATTTTGGGCTCTTTTGCGCATGAAGTAGCTCAAACTTTGTTTGTTTTACACAAAACTTGACACATAACACTATTTGGTGTATATTATCTTTTTGAAGTGGTTAGAATTAGAAATCATAGTCATATGCTAAAAATTACGTGTTAAGTTGCGATTTTATGGGCTTTTAAGCGTTTTTGGCACTTTTGCGCATAAAGTAGCTCGAGCTTGGTTTGTTTTGCACGAAATATGGCACAGAACACTATTTGGTATATATTATTGTGTTGAAGTGGTTAGAATTGAAAATTATAGTCTTATGCTAGATATTACGTGTTAAGTTGCGATTTTATGCGTTTTCATGCTTTTTTGGCACTTTTCGTGCATAAAGTAGCGCATTAACTTGGTTTGTTTTGCACACAACTTGGTACACAACACTATTTGGTATATTTTATTGTGTTGAAGTGGTTAGAATTTAAAATCCTAGTCATATGCTAGAAATTACTTGTTAAGTTGCGATTTTAAGGGTTTTTAAGCATTTTTGGTACTTTTGCGTATAAGGTAGCTCAAACACGGTTTGTTTTGCACGAAATATGGCACACAACACTATTTGGTATATATTATTGTGTTGAAGTTGTTAGAATTGAAAATCATAGTCATATGCAAGAAATTACGTGTTAAGTTGCGCTTTGATGTATTTTTAACCATTTTGGGCTCTTTTGCGCATGAAGTAGCTCAAACTTTGTTTGTTTTGCACGAAACTTGGCACAAAAAATTTTTTAGTATATATTATTGTGTTGACGTGGTTAGAATTGAAAATCATAGTCATATGCTAGAAATTACGTGTTAGGTTGCGATTTTAAGGGTTTTTAAGCGTTTTTCACACTTTTGCGCATAAAGTAGCTCAAACATGGTTTATTTTGCACGAAAAATGGCACACAACACTATTTGGTATAAATTTTTGTGTTCAAGTGGTTATAATTGAAAAGCATAGTCATATACGAGAAATTACGTGTTAAGTTGTGAATTTATGAGTTTTGAAGCATTTTTGGCACTTTTGCTCATAAAGTAGCTCAAAACTGGTTTGTTTTGCACAAAACATTGCACACAACACTTTTTGGTATGTATTATTGTGTTGAAGAGGTTAGAATTGAAAATCATAGTCATATGCTAGAAATTACGTGTTAAGTTGCGATTTTATGGATTTTTTAGCGTTTTTGGCACTTTGGCGCATAAAGTAGCTCGAACTTGGTTTGTTTTGCACGAAACATGGCACAGAACACTATTTGGTATATATTATTGTGTTGAAGTGGTTAGAATTGAAAATTATAGTCATATGCTTGATATTACGTGTTAAGTTGCGATTTTATGCGTTTTCATGCTTTTTTGCACTTTTCGTGCATAAAGTAGCGCATTAACTTGGTTTGTTTTGCACGAAACTTGGCACACAACAATATTTGGTATATTTTATTGTGTTGAAGTGGTCAGAATTGAAAATCCTAGCGATATGCTAGAAATTACGTGTTAAGTTGCGATTTTAAGGGTTTTTAAGCATTTTTGGCACTTTTGCGTATAAAGTAGCTCAAACACGGTTTGTTTTGCATGAAACTTGGCACACAACACTATTTGGTATATATTATTGTGTTGAAGTTGTTAGAATTTAAAATCATAGTCATATGCAAGAAATTACGTGTTAAGTTGCGCTTTTATGTATTTTTAAGCATTTTGGGCTCTTTTGCGCATGAAGTAGCTCAAATTTTGTTTGTTTTACACAAAACTTGACACATAACACTATTTGGTGTATATTATCTTTTTGAAGTGGTTAGAATTAGAAATCATAGTCATATGCTAAAAATTACGTGTTATGTTGCGATTTTATGCGTTTTCATGCTTTTTTGGCACTTTTCGTGCATAAAGTAGCGCATTAACTTGGTTTGTTTTGCACGAACCTTGGCACACAACACTATTTGGTATATTTTATTGTGTTGAAGTGGTCAGAATTGAAAATCCTAGTCATATGCTAGAAATTACGTGTTAAGTTGCGATTTTAAGGGTTTTTAAGCATTTTTGGCACTTTTGCGTATAAAGTAGCTCAAACACGGTTTTTTTTTTCACGAAACTTGGCACACAACACTATTTGGTAAATATTGTTGTGTTGAAGTTGTTAGAATTGAAAATCATAGTCATATGCAAGAAATTACGTGTTAAGTTGCGATTTTATGGATTTTTAAGCATTTTGGGCTCTTTTGTGTGTGAAGTAGCTCACTCAAACTTTGTTTGTTTTGCACCAAACTTGGCACCTAACACAATTTGGTGTATATTATTTTTTTGAAGTGGTTAGAATTTAAAATCATAGTCATATGCTAAAATTACGTGTTAAATTGCGATTTTATAGGTTTTTAAGCGTTTTTGGCACTTTTGCGCATAAGCCGCTCAAACTTGGTTTCTTTTGCACGAAACTTGGCACACAAAACTTTTTTGTATATATTATTGTGTTTACGTGGTAAGAATTGAAAATCATAGTCATATGCTAGAAATTACGTGTTAGGTTGCGATTTTAAGGGTTTTTAAAGCGTTTTTGACACTTTTGCGCATAAAGTAGCTCAAACATGGTTTATTTTGCACGAAACATGGCACACAACACTATTTGGTATAAATTTTTGTGTTCAAGTGGTTAGAATTGAAAATCATAGTCATATACGAGAAATTACGTGTTAAGTTGCGAATTTATGGGTTTTGAAGCATTTTAGGCACTTTTGCGCATAAAGTAGCTCAAACTTGGTTTGTTTTGCACGAAACATGACACACAACACTTTTTGGTATGTAATATTGTGTTGAAGAGGTTAGAATTGAAAACCATAATCATATGCTAGAAATTACGTGTTAAGTTGCGATTTTATGGGTTTTTATGCGTTTTTAGCACTTTTGCGCATTAAGTAGCTCGAACTTGGTTTGTTTTGCACGAAATATGGCACAGAACACTATTTGGTATATATTATTGTGTTGAAGTGGTTAGAATTGAAAATTATAGTCATATGCTAGATATTACGTGTTAAGTTGCGATTTTATGCGTTTTCATGCTTTTTTGGCACTATTCGTGCATAAAGTAGCGCATTAACTTGGTTTGTTTTGCACGCTACTTGGTACACAACACTATTTGGTATATTTTATTGTGTTGAAGTGGTTAGAATTTAAAATCCTAGTCATATGCTAGAAATTACTTGTTAAGTTGCGATTTTAAGGGTTTTTAAGCATTTTTGGCACTTTTGCGTATAAAGTAGCTCAAACACGGTTTGTTTTGCACGAAACATGGCACACAACACTATTTGGTATATATTATTGTGTTGAAGTTGTTAGAATTGAAAATCATAGTCATATGCAAGAAATTACGTGTTAAGTTGCGCTTTTATGTATTTTTAACCATTTTGGGCTCTTTTGCGCATGAAGTAGCTCAAACTTTGTTTGTTTTGCACGAAACTTGGCACAAAAAATTTTTTAGTATATATTATTGTGTTGACGTGGTTAGAATTGAAAATCATAGTCATATGCTAGAAATTACGTGTTAGGTTGCGATTTTAAGGGTTTTTAAGCGTTTTTCACACTTTTGCGCATAAAGTAGCTCAAACATGGTTTATTTTGCACGAAACATGGCACACAACACTATTTGGTATAAATTTTTGTGTTCAAGTGGTTTGAATTGAAAAGCATAGTCATATACGAGAAATTACGTGTTAAGTTGCGAATTTATGAGTTTTGAAGCATTTTTGGCACTTTTGCGCATAAAGTAGCTCAAACTTGGTTTGTTTTGCACAAAACTTCGCACACAACACTTTTTGGTATGTATTATTGTGTTGAAGAGGTTAGAATTGAAAATCATAGTCATATGCTAGAAATTACGTGTTAAGTTGCGATTTTATGGATTTTTTAGCGTTTTTGGCACTTTGGCGCATAAAATAGCTCGAACTTGGTTTGTTTTGCACGAAACATGGCACAGAACACTATTTGGTATATATTATTGTGTTGAAGTGGTTAGAATTGAAAATTATAATCATATGCTTGATATTACGTGTTAAGTTGCGATTTTATGCGTTTTCATGCTTTTTTGCACTTTTCGTGCATAAATTAGCGCATTAACTTGGTTTGTTTTGCACGAAACTTGGCACCCAACAATATTTGGTATATTTTATTGTGTTGAAGTGGTCAGAATGTAAAATCCTAGCCATATGCTAGAAATTACGTGTTAAGTTGCGATTTTAAGGGTTTTTAAGCATTTTTGGCACTTTTGCGTATAAAGTAGCTCAAACACGGTTTGTTTTGCACGAAACTTGGCACACAACACTATTTGGTATATATTATTGTGTTGAAGTTGTTAGAATTGAAAATCATAGTCATATGCAAGAAATTACGTGTTAAGTTGCGCTTTTATGTATTTTTAAGCATTTTGGGCTCTTTTGCGCATGAAGTAGCTCAAACTTTGTTTGTTTTACACAAAACTTGACACATAACACTATTTGGTGTATATTATCTTTTTGAAGTGGTTAGAATTAGAAATCATAGTCATATGCTAAAAATTACGTGTTATGTTGCGATTTTATGGGTTTTTAAGCGTTTTTTTGCACTTTTGCGCATAAAGTAGCTCAAACTTTGTTTGTTTTGCACGAAACATGGCACACAACACCTTTTGGTATAAAATTTTTTTGTTGAAGTGGTTAGAATTGAAAATCATAGTCATATGCTAGAAATTACGTGTTAAATTGCGATTTTATGTGTTTTTAAACGTTTTTGGCACTTTTGCGCATAAAGTAGCTCAAACTTGGTTTGTTTTGCACGAAACTTGGCACACAAAATTTTTTAGTATATATTATTGTGTTGACGTGGTTAGAATTGAAAATCATAGTCATATGCTAGAAATTACGTGTTAGGTTGCGATTTTAAGGGTTTTTATGCGTTTTTCACACTTTTGCGCATAAAGTAGCTCAAACATGGTTTATTTTGCACGAAACATGGCACACAACACTATTTGGTATAAATTTTTGTGTTCAAGTGGTTAGAATTGAAAATCATAGTCATATACGAGAAATTACGTGTTAAGTTGCGAATTTATGAGTTTTGAAGCATTTTTGGCACTTTTGCGCATAAAGTAGCTCAAACTTGGTTTGTTTTGCACGAAACTTCGCACACAACACTTTTTGGTATGTATTATTGTGTTGAAGAGGTTAGAATTGAAAATCATAGTCATATGCTAGAAATTACGTGTTAAGTTGCGATTTTATGGATTTTTAAGCGTTTTTGGCACTTTGGCGCATAAAGTAGCTCGAACTTGGTTTGTTTTGCACGAAACATGGCACTGAACACTATTTGGTATATATTATTGTGTTGAAGTGGTTAGAATTGAAAATTATAGTCATATGCTTGATATTACGTGTTAAGTTGCGATTTTATGCGTTTTCATGCTTTTTTGGCACTTTTCGTGCATAAAGTAGCGCATTAACTTGGTTTGTTTTGCACGAAACTTGGCACGCAACACTATTTGGTATATTTTATTGTGTTGAAGTGGTCAGAATTGATAATCCTAGTCATATGCTAGAAATTACGTGCTAAGTTGCGATTTTAAGGGTTTTTAAGCATTTTTGGCACTTTTGCGTATAAAGTAGCTCAAACACGGTTTGTTTTGCACGAAACTTGGCACACAACACTATTTGGTATATATTATGGTGTTGAAGTTGTTAGAATTTAAAATCATTGTCATATGCAAGAAATTACGTGTTAAGTTGCGATTTTATAGGTTTTTATGCGTTTTTAGCACTTTTGCGCATTAAGTAACTCGAACTTGGTTTGTTTTGCACGAAATATGGCACAGAACACTATTTGGTATATATTATTGTGTTGAAGTGGTTAGAATTGAAAATTATAGTCATATGCTAGATATTACGTGTTAAGTTGCGATTTTATGCGTTTTCATGCTTTTTTGGCACTTTTCGTGCATAAAGTAGCGCATTAACTTGGTTTGTTTTGCACGCTACTTGGTACACAACACTATTTGGTATATTTTATTGTGTTGAAGTGGTTAGAATTTAAAATCCTAGTCATATGCTAGAAATTACTTGTTAAGTTGCGATTTTAAGGGTTTTTAAGCATTTTTGGCACTTTTGCGTATAAAGTAGCTCAAACACGGTTTTGTTTTGCACGAAACATGGCACACAACACTATTTGGTATATATTATTGTGTTGAAGTTGTTAGAATTGAAAATCATAGTCATATGCAAGAAATTACGTGTTAAGTTGCGCTTTTATGTATTTTTAACCATTTTGGGCTCTTTTGCGCATGAAGTAGCTCAAACTTTGTTTGTTTTGCACGAAACTTGGCACAAAAAATTTTTTAGTATATATTATTGTGTTGACGTGGTTAGAATTGAAAATCATAGTCATATGCTAGAAATTACGTGTTAGGTTGCGATTTTAAGGGTTTTTAAGCGTTTTTCACACTTTTGCGCATAAAGTAGCTCAAACATGGTTTATTTTGCACGAAACATGGCACACAACACTATTTGGTATAAATTTTTGTGTTCAAGTGGTTAGAATTGAAAAGCATAGTCATATACGAGAAATTACGTGTTAAGTTGCGAATTTATGAGTTTTGAAGCATTTTTGGCACTTTTGCGCATAAAGTAGCTCAAACTTGGTTTGTTTTGCACAAAACTTCGCACACAACACTTTTTGGTATGTATTATTGTGTTGAAGAGGTTAGAATTGAAAATCATAGTCATATGCTAGAAATTACGTGTTAAGTTGCGATTTTATGGATTTTTTAGCGTTTTTGGCACTTTGGCGCATAAAATAGCTCGAACTTGGTTTGTTTTGCACGAAACATGGCACAGAACACTATTTGGTATATATTATTGTGTTGAAGTGGTTAGAATTGAAAATTATAATCATATGCTTGATATTACGTGTTAAGTTGCGATTTTATGCGTTTTCATGCTTTTTTGCACTTTTCGTGCATAAAGTAGCGCATTAACTTGGTTTGTTTTGCACGAAACTTGGCACACAACAATATTTGGTATATTTTATTGTGTTGAAGTGGTCAGAATGTAAAATCCTAGCCATATGCTAGAAATTACGTGTTAAGTTGCGATTTTAAGGGTTTTTAAGCATTTTTGGCACTTTTGCGTATAAAGTAGCTCAAACACGGTTTGTTTTGCACGAAACTTGGCACACAACACTATTTGGTATATATTATTGTGTTGAAGTTGTTAGAATTGAAAATCATAGTCATATGCAAGAAATTACGTGTTAAGTTGCGCTTTTATGTATTTTTAAGCATTTTGGGCTCTTTTGCGCATGAAGTAGCTCAAACTTTGTTTGTTTTACACAAAACTTGACACATAACACTATTTGGTGTATATTATCTTTTTGAAGTGGTTAGAATTAGAAATCATAGTCATATGCTAAAAATTACGTGTTATGTTGCGATTTTATGGGTTTTTAAGCGTTTTTTGCACTTTTGCGCATAAAGTAGCTCAAACTTGGTTTGTTTTGCACGAAACATGGCACACAACACCTTTTGGTATAAAATTTTTTTGTTGAAGTGGTTAGAATTGAAAATCATAGTCATATGCTAGAAATTACGTGTTAAATTGCGATTTTATGTGTTTTTTAAACGTTTTTGGCACTTTTGCGCATAAAGTAGCTCAAACTTGGTTTGTTTTGCACGAAACTTGGCACACAAAATTTTTTAGTATATATTATTGTGTTGACGTGGTTAGAATTGAAAATCATAGTCATATGCTAGAAATTACGTGTTAGGTTGCGATTTTAAGGGTTTTTATGCGTTTTTCACACTTTTGCGCATAAAGTAGCTCAAACATGGTTTATTTTGCACGAAACATGGCACACAACACTATTTGGTATAAATTTTTGTGTTCAAGTGGTTAGAATTGAAAATCATAGTCATATACGAGAAATTACGTGTTAAGTTGCGAATTTATGAGTTTTGAAGCATTTTTGGCACTTTTGCGCATAAAGTAGCTCAAACTTGGTTTGTTTTGCACGAAACTTCGCACACAACACTTTTTGGTATGTATTATTGTGTTGAAGAGGTTAGAATTGAAAATCATAGTCATATGCTAGAAATTACGTGTTAAGTTGCGATTTTATGGATTTTTAAGCGTTTTTGGCACTTTGGCGCATAAAGTAGCTCGAACTTGGTTTGTTTTGCACGAAACATGGCACTGAACACTATTTGGTATATATTATTGTGTTGAAGTGGTTAGAATTGAAAATTATAGTCATATGCTTGATATTACGTGTTAAGTTGCGATTTTATGCGTTTTCATGCTTTTTTGGCACTTTTCGTGCATAAAGTAGCGCATTAACTTGGTTTGCTTTGCACGAAACTTGGCACGCAACACTATTTGGTATATTTTATTGTGTTGAAGTGGTCAGAATTGATAATCCTAGTCATATGCTAGAAATTACGTGCTAAGTTGCGATTTTAAGGGTTTTTAAGCATTTTTGGCACTTTTGCGTATAAAGTAGCTCAAACACGGTTTGTTTTGCACGAAACTTGGCACACAACACTATTTGGTATATATTATGGTGTTGAAGTTGTTAGAATTTAAAATCATTGTCATATGCAAGAAATTACGTGTTAAGTTGCGCTTTTATGTATTTTTAAGAATTTTGGGCTCTTTTGCGCATGAAGTAGCTCAAACTTTGTTTGTTTTACACAAAACTTGACACATAACACTATTTGGTGTATATTATCTTTTTGAAGTGGTTAGAATTAGAAATCATAGTCATATGCTAAAAATTACGTGTTATGTTGCGATTTTATGGGTTTTTAAGCGTTTTTTTGCACTTTTGCGCATAAAGTACCTCAAACTTGGTTTGTTTTGCACGAAACATGGCACACAACACCTTTTGGTATAAAATTTTTTTTGTTGAAGTGGTTAGAATTGAAAATCATAGTCATATGCTAGAAATTACGTGTTACATTGCGATTTTATGTGTTTTTAAACGTTTTTGGCACTTTTGCGCATAAAGTAGCTCAAACTTGGTTTGTTTTTGCACGAAACTTGGCACACAAAATTTTTTAGTATATATTATTGTGTTGACGTGGTTAGAATTGAAAATCATAGTCATATGCTAGAAATTACGTGTTAGGTTGCGATTTTAAGGGTTTCTAAGCGTTTTTCACACTTTTGCGCATAAAGTAGCTCAAACATGGTTTATTTTGCACGAAACATGGCACACAACACTATTTGGTATAAATTTTTGTGTTCAAGTGGTTAGAATTGAAAATCATAGTCATATACGAGAAATTACGTGTCAAGTTGCGAATTTATGAGTTTTGAAGCATTTTTGGCACTTTTGCGCATAAAGTAGCTCAAACTTGGTTTGTTTTGCACGAAACTTCGCACACAACACTTTTTGGTATGTATTATTGTGTTGAAGAGGTTAGAATTGAAAATCATAGTCATATGCTAGAAATTACGTGTTAAGTTGCGATTTTATGGATTTTTAAGCGTTTTTGGCACTTTGGCGCATAAAGTAGCTCGAACTTGGTTTGTTTTGCACGAAACATGGCACAGAACACTATTTGGTATATATTATTGTGTTGAAGTGGTTAGAATTGAAAATTATAGTCATATGCTTGATATTACGTGTTAAGTTGCGATTTTATGCGTTTTCATGCTTTTTTGGCACTTTTCGTGCATAAAGTAGCGCATTAACTTGGTTTGTTTTGCACGAAACTTGGCACACAACACTATTTGGTATATTTTATTGTGTTGAAGTGGTCAGAATTGAAAATCCTAGTCATATGCTAGAAATTACGTGTTAAGTTGCGATTTTAAGGGTTTTAAAGCATTTTTGGCACTTTTGCGTATAAAGTAGCTCAAACACGGTTTGTTTTTCACGAAAGTTGGCACACAACACTATTTGGTAAATATTATTGTGTTGAAGTTGTTAGAATTGAAAATCATAGTCATATGCAAGAAATTACGTATTAAGTTGCGATTTTATTGATTTTTAAGCATTTTGGGCTCTTTTGCGCGTGAAGTAGCTCAAACTTTCATTGTTTTGCACCAAACTTGGCACCTAACACTATTTGGTGTATATTATTTTTTTGAAGTGGTTAGAATTTAAAATCATAGTCATATGCTAAAATTACGTGTTAAATTGCGATTTTATAGGTTTTTAAGCGTTTTTGGCACTTTTGCGCATAAGCCGCTCAAACTTGGTTTCTTTTGCACGAAACTTGGCACACAAAACTTTTTTGTATATATTATTGTGTTTACGTGGTAAGAATTGAAAATCATAGTCATATGCTAGAAATTACATGTTAGGTTGCGATTTTAAGGGTTTTTAAGCGTTTTTGACACTTTTGCGCATAAAGTAGCTCAAACATGGTTTATTTTGCACGAAACATGGCACACAACTCTATTTGGTATAAATTTTTGTGTTCAAGTGGTTAGAACTGAAAATCATAGTCATATACGAGAAATTACGTGTTAAGTTGCGAATTTATGGGTTTTGAAGCATTTTTGGCACTTTTGCGCATAAAGTAGCTCAAACTTGGTTTGTTTTGCACGAAACATGACACACAACACTTTTTGGTATGTATTATTGTGTTGAAGAGGTTAGAATTGAAAACCATAGTCATATGCTAGAAATTACGTGTTAAGTTGCGATTTTATGGGTTTTTATGCGTTTTTAGCACTTTTGCGCATTAAGTAGCTCGAACTTGGTTTGTTTTGCACGAAATATGGCACAGAACACTATTTGGTATATATTATTGTGTTGAAGTGGTTAGAATTGAAAATTATAGTCATATGCTAGATATTACGTGTTAAGTTGCGATTTTATGCGTTTTCATGCTTTTTTGGCACTTTTCGTGCATAAAGTAGCGCATTAACTTGGTTTGTTTTGCACGCAACTTGGTACACAACACTATTTGGTATATTTTATTGTGTTGAAGTGGTTTGAATTTAAAATCCTAGTCATATGCTAGAAATTACTTGTTAAGTTGCGATTTTAAGGGTTTTTAAGCATTTTTGGCACTTTTGCGTATAAAGTAGCTCAAACACAGTTTGTTTTGCACGAAACATGGCACACAACACTATTTGGTATATATTATTGTGTTGAAGTTGTTAGCATTGAAAATCATAGTCATATGCAAGAAATTACGTGTTAAGTTGCGCTTTTATGTATTTTTAAGCATTTTGGGCTCTTTTGCGCATGAAGTAGCTCAAACTTTGTTTGTTTTACACAAAACTTGACACATAACACTATTTGGTGTATATTATCTTTTTGAAGTGGTTAGAATTAGAAATCATAGTCATATGCTAAAAATTACGTGTTAAGTTGCGATTTTATGGGATTTTAAGCGTTTTTGGCACTTTTGCGCATAAAGTAGCTCGAGCTTGGTTTGTTTTGCACGAAATATGGCACAGAACACTATTTGGTATATATTATTGTGTTGAAGTGGTTAGAATTGAAAATTATAGTCTTATGCTAGATATTACGTGTTAAGTTGCGATTTTATGCGTTTTCATGCTTTTTTGGCACTTTTCGTGCATAAAGTAGCGCATTAACTTGGTTTGTTTTGCACGCAACTTGGTACACAACACTATTTGGTATATTTTATTGTGTTGAAGTGGTTAGAATTTAAAATCCTAGTCATATGCTAGAAATTACTTGTTAAGTTGCGATTTTAAGGGTTTTTAAGCATTTTTGGTACTTTTGCGTATAAGGTAGCTCAAACACGGTTTGTTTTGCACGAAACATGGCACACAACACTATTTGGTATATATTATTGTGTTGAAGTTGTTAGAATTGAAAATCATAGTCATATGCAAGAAATTACGTGTTAAGTTGCGCTTTTATGTATTTTTAACCATTTTGGGCTCTTTTGCGCATGAAGTAGCTCAAACTTTGTTTGTTTTGCACGAAACTTGGCACAAAAAATTTTTTAGTATATATTATTGTGTTGACGTGGTTAGAATTGAAAATCATAGTCATATGCTAGAAATTACGTGTTAGGTTGCGATTTTAAGGGTTTTTAAGCGTTTTTCACACTTTTGCGCATAAAGTAGCTCAAACATGGTTTATTTTGCACGAAACATGGCACACAACACTATTTGGTATAAATTTTTGTGTTCAAGTGGTTAGAATTCAAAAGCATAGTCATATACGAGAAATTACGTGTTAAGTTGTGAATTTATGAGTTTTGAAGCATTTTTGGCACTTTTGCTCATAAAGTAGCTCAAACTTGGTTTGTTTTGCACAAAACTTCGCACACAACACTTTTTGGTATGTATTATTGTGTTGAAGAGGTTAGAATTGAAAATCATAGTCATATGCTAGAAATTACGTGTTAAGTTGCGATTTTATGGATTTTTTAGCGTTTTTGGCACTTTGGCGCATAAAGTAGCTCGAACTTGGTTTGTTTTGCACGAAACATGGCACAGAACACTATTTGGTATATATTATTGTGTTGAAGTGGTTAGAATTGAAAATTATAGTCATATGCTTGATATTACGTGTTAAGTTGCGATTTTATGCGTTTTCATGCTTTTTTGCACTTTTCGTGCATAAAGTAGCGCATTAACTTGGTTTGTTTTGCACGAAACTTGGCACACAACAATATTTGGTATATTTTATTGTGTTGAAGTGGTCAGAATTGAAAATCCTAGCCATATGCTAGAAATTACGTGTTAAGTTGCGATTTTAAGGGTTTTTAAGCATTTTTGGCACTTTTGCGTATAAAGTAGCTCAAACACGGTTTGTTTTGCATGAAACTTGGCACACAACACTATTTGGTATATATTATTGTGTTGAAGTTGTTAGAATTGAAA